>NC_042526.1:3845000-4145000 GCF_900963305.1 Echeneis naucrates | reverse complement strand
TCAGTACTTCCTAAGCTGACATACACACGACGGTACGGCCAGAGAAATTCACACACACAGGCAACCCTGGTGTAACTGCAGTGGTGTGACCCTGTCCTCTCCTCTGAAGCAGTGTTGAGAGAAGGAGTTTCTCCTCTGTGTTCTCAAGCATCAATCGATGCAGATCCTCCTGGAATTACATTACATCTCGCTCAATAGATTGGCAGAGAGCCACACAAATAGACCTGATCACACTAGATTGGTTGGATATTATGGATGGTGTCCACATTTTCTTATCATCTGTGAAAAATTAACCGCTGCTCCTTCCCTAGCCTGACCTGCGTTTTCAAATATTGTTTTATAGTATCAAAGATTACAGTATTGTCTTTGTATGAAGAAACCCTTTAGTGCAGTGGAAATTGTTTTTGTTTTCAGAGATAAAAGCCAGAAAGAGAATAGGCATAGTGTTACATTCATGACATCATCTCGTGCTTTCACTGTTAAAAGGGATAAGTTGGAAAATTCAGATATTATATTTTATGCAGGCAACCTGAAACCTGAATAATTGGATTCTTAATATCGCTTTACATTTGGATTCAATACAATGATTTTCTTGTGTTTTGTAATATTCAACAGAGGAAATGACTATGGGACCAATGCATTTATACAGCGTGATATATACTGTTGATTGTTGGAAGCACAGAGTTGGATGCTAAGCCCTTCTGACTTGTGCTGCATTCAAAGGCAATCAATTCTAATAAAGCTGCGGGATGCAGCAGGTTTGATGTGATTATTGAGATTCCAGTCATCTTATTCCCCTCTCGTGGGAGTCGACCCCCTGCTCTTTTGTCTCTTCCAACTCTACCCACCTCTCTACCATGATCATCCTAGTATCGACCAAACGCAAGTTCACTTTCACCGGCTCCTTCAAGTGATCATACAAACGCTGAGAAAGTGATCTGCGACTCCCAGAGTCATTCGCTGGTCAAGTATTGTCTACTTGTGTGAGGCCTTTTACTACAAATACAGCTCTATAAAGAAGTGGCTTTAAACTGAGACATCAAACTAATCTTAATATTGCATTTGTACAATATCAGTTTTAGGGCAGTCAGAACCTCAGTACAGCAGCTCAAATGTCAATTGCAGGATGTGAGAGCAGTCGTCTTTCCCCATTGACTTTATTATAATGTCCAATAGGCAATCGTCGGTGCGTCTGTTGTAAACTCATTCTCAAAATCCCAATTAAAAGTTTATGTTCCAGCCATTCATCAACAGAGATGCTGTATAGAACATTGATTGTGATCTTGACCACTGCTGGGTCAGATATTTATACTGAAGGGCTATCTGCTCTGCTGAAGGATGGGAGATGTACATTAGATTTACATCTGTTTTTTCACTACATTAGACTTTATTCAAATAAATGCAATTGAACAATCCACAGAGATGGGAATCATGTAGTGTGTGTTGCAGCAGTCATTTTTCTGCTTTCATCAAATAGTTGAGACAAATAATATCTTAACTGTGCTTTAATGGCTTTTGTACATCTTGAACTATATTTAAACATTTAACAGCTAACACTCCTAAGACCTTCTATTCTACTATACATCTCCATGTAATTCACTACCTATCATCCTACTCAGAGAAGGCAGATATTTCATCTTATTTATGTCAGGCAGGGAGGCACTGCTTGACCTGTACCGCAAAGATCTCACGCTGCACTGAGATACTGATATGATTATAGAGCTATATGATATACCCATCTGTCTTTCAAGTTCCATCCATGGTATAGATCTCAATAGTTTGTAGAGAACAGTGAGTGGAAGGTGCTGCCACAAGGGAGGTATTTTCACACATCACATTTCAGTCATGAAAGCAGTTGCTGTAGGTGTTGCTATGCCCCATATATTCACTTCAAACATGCAAACACTGCCATCCTTAAAGCCAAAACATTCTGGTTTTGTTTCTTCAGACACAAAGAAAGTCTTTTTGGCGTGTTGAGCCCAGTGAAGGGGAAGTGCCACCAGAGAGCCATTTAGAGCTTGAGGTGGTAGCATACCTGAAGGACAGCATGCATTTCCAGGACAGGCTGGAAGTGTCCGTCCAAGATGATCGAAGACACATGATTCCTCTGTCTGCCACAGGCTATGGCACTACAATCATGAGCGACAGGCCTTTTGCTCCAAGCCTTGACTTAGGAACACACTTCAGGTAGAATCCTATCATTACATTTTGACTTAAATGTAAATTATATGATGATCTCGAACTGATAATGTAGTGCTAACTGTATTTAAATCCTTGCTTTCCTCTCTTTGCCCAATAAGCCATGGGTCATGTGAATACCGCTTTAAGTTGACCAACCAAGGCCAACGGGTACACCGGTTGTACTGGCGGAATAATGGCTTTACAAAAAACCGTGAAGAGGACAGCTTGTCTGGGCGAACCTTCCTGCCCTCCATCCCAACTCCCAAGAAGAAAAATGTCCTGAGCCGGGGATCTTTACTCTCTTCTAGCAGAGAGAAGCCAGTGTTCAGCCTCAGCCCATCCCGAGTGGAGCTTTTCCCAGGCTGCTCTGTTGACATGGTGCTGACAGGATCTTCAGACTCCTCCAAGGTCAGATAGTTTCCTTCCTGGAAAGTGGATAAATACAGGCAGTTTGCATCCACTTGATTTGATATTTTAAGAATGTTGCATTGCCTTGCAATGCATTTTGTTTTTTCAGGTTGTACGGGAACGTCTGGTGTGCCATGGCATTGTGGGACGCCAGGGCTGTTCTGAGCTCATCATGTCTGTAGATGTCACATGTCGTTTTGTTGCTCCTATGCTCAACATTTCTCCTAAGCAGCTGAACTTCTGCGTACAGAAGGTTGGTCAAAGGATCATGAACGGCGATCTCTGAAAGATATTTTTAGCATGGTTTATATTATTGGATTAAATGCTGAAACAGAAATGTGTATTTCTTTCAGGTCCCAGGAAAAAATCTAACCCCACTATATGAGAAACTGGTCTTGAAGAATGTGTCATCACTGACTCTTTCCATGAAACTCTCTGTAGTGGAGCCATTTTCTCTGTGTGAGGCTACAGGAGAATATAACTCAGCTACCACAAAGGTAAACTCAGTTAATTCTTCAATGTTGGAGGAATAAATAAATCAACACATTAAAATTTGATTAAAATTGCTGTCTAGTGTTAGTTCTCATACATTGAAGACCTCTAAATCAGTTTTAGAGGGATACAAGTTTAGTATGTATAATCTTTAGTAGTGGACACAAACTTTCGCTGAGAGTTTGTAAATCTAAACAGTTACATTTATTGAAAGTAAATAAGTATTTTATTTTTTTTTTAAATGGATTAACTTCCCCTACTAAAGATACTAATACCAGCTGTCGTGTAAAGTAGTGGTAGTAATCATCTAAAACATTTATTTTCATTTGAAATTCAGGCAGTAAAAACAATATCTTATTTCTGGAATTTAGGCTCTTGGGAAAATGAGAATGTATGCACACACTACAAAAGAAGAAGAAACTTCATTTTGTTCATTCCCCTTCAGTTTTGGTGTTGAGTCCTTTTGAACAAAATGTTGATGACTTTTACTCAACTGCACCGTCATCTATGAAATTACTCTGTGATAACCAAGGCACACGTTCAGTTCATGTATTCCTACATTGCACATGTTTTTATTTCACCAGAGCTCTAACTTCCATTCTGTTTGATGAAAATGCAGGATTGGAATCCACGTTAAAATGGTTTTCAAGGCCCTGGCAGGTCTTTGAGTGGAGTTAAATAGTTGCAGGATATTTTGATAAACCTGGTTCCTTGCAAGATTACAATAGAAGTTTAATTAAACTTAAAAAAGGTTGTGAGGGTTGTGAACTTATGCTTTGGGAGTCATCAGATAAGAAATTGATTTAATTATTTCTAATCGACCGTGCAAGTCTAAATCCAAAAAGTGGAAGTCTTATATTGTGTAGATTAGTTTACTAAGTCTCTGATCCTAAATAATTTGGCATTGGTGTGTCTGCTTTGATACATGGATGTTTCATATTTTTACCAATGTACTGTTTTGTTTTGTTTTTTGTTCAGTCCCTGGTTTTAGGGGAAGGGAGACAGGCTGAACTGTGGGTATGCTTTAATCCAGTTTGTTGTCAAGATTGCATCTCACATGTCATGAATGAGGTAACAGTGATGTTCTTTTTTTTTTATTGTTTTTGTAATGCTTTGCATCTGTTGCAGTGTTGTCTTTTTGGGCTCACTGTGTCTTAACACACATGGCAGTGGCTATATGTCTAAATTGTATACTTTCACTTTTGCAGGCCATTAATCCAACAACTCAAATAATCTGAGAAAGGTGATGAGAAGTGCCGATGAGAAGGATTATCTTATTTGCAAACATAATATATGTCCTTTCTTGATGTTCCTGTTTTCTCCAGTTCCTTGAGGTGCACTACCAGGGACACCCACAGCAAGACATGGTGGAGCTGCACGCCGAGGTTCACTTTCCCAACCTCCAGTTCTCCTCGACAACAGTAGATTTTGGCTGTGTGCTGAACTGTACAGAAACTCACAGAGTAATCACAATCACCAACTGCTCCCCATTGCCTGTGTTCTACCGCTGGGCCTTCCTGGAAGACCAGAAAGCATCTACCATCAGGTAGATACGCTGAAAGTGCCCACACACTGTTACTTATATTTACTTTACCTCCACACTATCAAGGATAGTAAGTGATGTACAGCTGCAATCCAAATCCCGCCCATAGGTGTGCCACTTAGAGCTTGGAGGTTATTCTTCAATGTATTTTAATATAAATAACCACCAGTTTTTTTGAAGCGTTACACTAAGGCAGCGAAGGTAATGCTTTATCAAGCAGAATAATTAGGTAAAAACAGCAGATTGAATGGAAGATCAAACTAATTCCAAAGGATATTTACACATAACACAGTCGCACTGTCTGTACAGAATATTCTCCCAAGCAGGGGAAGGCTTTGTTGATATTTATTTATTGTTTTTACAGAGATTTCATCAAAAATTTAGAAAAACTCAGATATGTGGCCGACTAAAACCTCAAAGACGCAGCAAAAGTGATTTCTTCTTACAGGAAATGTCAAAAATGAAACAGTGCTGTACCTGAAGAGTCTATTACCTGGAAATGATGCAATAATAGATTATGAAAGCTCTGCCAGAGCTATGTAGCCATTTGGTAACAGAACATTTCAAACATATATAACATAACATATAAAATATAGAGGTTAGTGGTGGAAGTTTTCACCTAAAAACACTCTGAACCCCAATTTAGTAAACACACAAAGACCACTGATTGGTTGGAAGGAATGTGTATATTACATAATAATATAGGAGACAAAACTTACGCACAGGAGGATAGTTATATACAGTTATATAGGGCTTTTGAATGGCTCAAGTTCAAGTCATGTTGACCAGCATAGGCACAGAGGATTCAGATGACTTACCGCTGGTTTTCACAGTAGCAGTTGTTGTTTCGAATTACGAACTGCTGACGACTTTTCCTTATCAGCAGCACACACATCATATTATCATATTATCAATCTTTAGATGTCTTCATGGAGGCAGCAGCATCCCATTTGGATCTTCTCATCAGTAAATCTGAGGGAGACCGCTGATTTTTTTTTCATCAGGTTTGAGACGAGCGTGTCTAGAGCATCATCCCCTCTTTGTAGCCTATTCCCCACTGAGACCGTTGATTAAGAGAATCTGCAGGCGACACAGCCTGATATGGAACCTTCCACCTTGGAGAATGGTGTCCAATGGTGTCTTCTCAGATCTTTGACCAGCACCTGGTCTCCCAGCTGGTAGGGATGAGCTGTTTCTCCTTCCTCCAGAAACGGATGGAAGGGCTGCTTTTATCTGCACAGAAATGGAACTCACGTGTGTTAATTGTTTGCAATTGGCCACTATGACCTCATCAACAAGAATTTGATCTGTAGATGTTCCAGTATAGAAATTCTGGCAAAGCTCTTTCTGTTACAACTTCATGAGGTGATAAAGTTTGAAGTTAAAGATAAGAAAGATTTGACTGCAAATGATGATGTTTTGTTTTTGTTTTTTTTACAGTTTTATTTACAGAATATACGTACAGCCTAACACTCAGGTGTTGCTGCAGTACTGTAATTCCTGCATCATTTTTAAAATGTTCCATAAAAGAAATAATGTAAAACATTATGGATCCTGAAGAGATAGAATTCAGGTACAAGAGCAGAGTGCAACTCAGCCATCTCATACTGTATATTAAAACTGTCCTTCAAGATAAGTTAGTATCAAAGCTAAACATTGAACTCGGTATATTTAAAGCCAAAGCCATTAGAAATTTGCTGGGGAAGCCATATCTACTGATTGTGTAGTTTACAAACATGACAGCGTACCTTGCTTCAGCCTCTGGCCCAGCTGCTCTCTGTTGCTATGGACTGAATACCATAGTAGTCTGTCTGTCCATGGCCATGAACCAATTCACTGCTACAGCTCTACAAGATTTATCACCCTCCACTGTCTTGTTTTCTTCCCTCTCTTTCATCTACTGCTTTACTTCCTTTTCACTTGCCTCCTCGGCCTCATCTTAGGTTTTTTACATCACCTATTTATCTTTTTTTTTCTCTCTCTTTAGTGTTCCCCTGCTCTGCTGCTGCCTCTGACTGTACTTCTGCTCTCTACCCAGTCTTTATCAAGATTCCCTTCTCTTCTCTTTCTTTATCCCTCTCAGATTGTGACCTCTCCTAACAATCTGTCTCATAGGCCATCTTGCTAATTAATTGGAGACCTCACTCTGTGGGCACACACTCCGTCTCAAGACTCTCTTTCTTGCTCACAAAACTGGCACTATCTAGCCAACTAATTACATCCCTATCAGTAATTACACTGCAGCCCTTGGAGAGGGAAATTTCAATGGAGCTAACTCTTTTCAGTCCTTCTATTCCAATGATGGATAAAGGTAGCACAATACATTCAAATACTGTAACTTCTCTGTTTTTGGAACTCCGTCAGCAAGAAGTAAACTGGAAAGCTGACTACTCTGTCCAAAAGGAATCATGTACTACAGACGTGTGCTTATAAACCTGCAAATCTTTTTGATTTACATGATCAACATATTTTTGTTAAATTGGATCTATAGTTGAAGCAACCAAACCTTCAAATTCTCTCTGGTATCATAATACAAAATATTGTTGTGCTTTTGGCTGCTGAAAAATACCTGTGTAGATTTTATAAGAAATAAAGCTGAGAGAGTCCCTCTCTCTATCCCACCTCTAGCCTTAATCCCAAAATTCCCCTCTCCACACACACATACGCACTCTGACTCACGGTACTGTGATCCATCCTCTGCGCAGCAAACTTTTGTCACTCCTGTTAACTGTTGAAGTGAGATATTTCTGTTCCATAGACTTAAACGTGTAGAGTTTCAGTGTGACTGAACATATGAAAACAAAATCACACCCACGGTGTGCATGTAAGAAACAATATATGAAAGAAAAAGGCAGACATCAGAATGTCAGAGCAGGCTATTTGTGTTTTGAGCTGGGCTCTTGCAGTGATATCATCTGCTGTCTCACCATCTGTTCCCATGTCTGCACCAGTGGGTTTCTGTCTCTTGGAGAGACATATTTGAAAAAGCTTCTTCTTTCTGCATGGAGCTGAAATGCTCTTTACGGGAACTCGCTACTTCTCGTCTACCAAATACACACTGTTTTTGAAGTTCTTGACCTACAGCATTTGTTCTTCCTTACATCTTTCATTGCTTGACCTGCTAATTTGTGATTGCAAATCAGATCATCAGGCCAGGGTGCAGCTTTAAACAGCATGTATCATAGATTGGCCATATAACAGTGCCCCCTGCTGGTGGCAGCACTATCATCCCTGCATAACCAAACACACCAGAACTGTAGCAGCCTGAAAACATTATTTCTCTTCCTAGAAACTAGCCTTTCTTCCTCTTAAGCGAGGCACGTCCCAAAATATGATCATGCAAAGAAATCGAGCTCCCCACAAAGTGAAAAATACACACAAACACACATATTTACACACATTCATGCTGGCACATGATGGCAATAGCATAACCAGCGTTCAGTGATTTAATAGAACCTTCCAGTCCAGCTTTGAGATGGCCTCACTCACTAAATCTCTTTCATTCTCTTCCATGTTTATTCAGCACTTCGATGCAATCTATCCTGACCTGTTTCCTGCTGCTTGCCTATTAAAATTCCTCTTAATTATAGAACACTCTGTTTAATTAACTTGATGGATGCACCCAGTCTGATCCCACAGGGAAGAAGAGAGTAGAACAGAGAGAAAATAAGAATCAGAGTTCTTCAGGGTGTGGGTGCGACAGAGCTTCTTCCTTACTTGGGTTGTATATAGATGTATATCAAAATGCCATTTACTCAATTCTGTATTTTCTGTGCAGGCATCTGAATTTCCATAAAGGTAGAGTCAATAATTTCATTCATATCTCTACTATTAGAGGATTTTTGTCCTATGTTCCATTGACACTATTACATGCCTGTGTAGTTGTGAGGAAAATAAACAAAGGGATGTTTTATAATGTTTGTACCATCATAGAGAGACGGTCATGCCAGAACAGCAAGAAGAGCAAGAAAATCCAGAAAATGAGACTGAAAAGAGAAGTGGTTCTCCTAAAACACCTTGTCCTGGCAGTCCAGTCCCTCTTAGCCCCAGGCCTGGTGTATATGAAGAGGGCAGCACACGGTGTCCTGTCCATGTGGAAGAGGTAGGGAGTTGCACATATATAAACAAATAAGGGCTTCCCTGAGATTTCCAGTCAGGGGATGAAGAGAGCAGCTCATGGGCAAGTTATTCTGTGTGTCTGTGTCTGTGAACCACATACATACACCTTATTCCATTGTAAGTCATCATTGTAGAAATTCTTCAATCAGTGTGTTTTTTCTACTTTCTTATACATCGATGTAATGGAGTGGTGAGAATCTTAGAATTTTAAATACTGGACGATACTGTGTTTATGATTTTCCTGTTTTCTTTAGGTTTTTGATATCTTGCCGATGTACGGACATCTCCAACCTGGAGAACAGCAGCTTGTCACATTCTCCTTCTACGGCCACAAACACATCAGCAGAGAAGTGGCAGCTCAGTGTCACGTAGAGGAAGGCCCTACGTATGAAATCGAGCTCAGAGGAGAAGCATCAATAATCAGCTACAGCCTTGACTTCACTCACATTGATTTTGGTGTGCAGGTACGTATGCATGGATCCTTCATTCTGAGTTTCCTTCTCAGTCTTTCATCACAACAAGCTTCACCAGCCAAATGCTAATTTTACACATTAGACTTATTATATTATTATTATTATTATTATTATTATTATTATATTTTTTCTGTCTATCCCCTTGGTAAAATCTGTCATGGACTCAATAGGCCCGTATAGAGACAGAGTGATAAGTAAGTATAGGCTTTTCTGGCCAGGACAAAGGGCCACAATTGGAGTTAGAGATTGCTGGTAATGGCAATGTAGACAGGATTTACTGCTGTTTGTTGGGTTTGTGTGAAGACAACACTCAGGTTTCCTAAATTTGCTCTTAATTTGCCTCTTTGTTGTCTTGTTATCCTGCATTTCTTGTCCATTTTCTTCCTTTACCATCTGTTTGCTCACCCATGTGTGGCATAATATGTCACACAAAACTAATTTGTATTTTGCAAAACTTGGGGAAATTATGTGTTCTGGCATTTAAAAAAATGACTTTGACAGTCCTGAGGGAATTGTGATACATATGTTCACTGCATAGGTCAAATTTGTCTCTAATTATTGGCTTTTGTTGACTGTGACTGTCAAATTTTTTTTCCCTGTCATCTCACAATCAAATGAGTGCATATTATTAGGATACACAGTATTTAAAGACATAATATCTACTGTTAACAACAAAATGTTTTTTTCCCCACTCTTTTGAATTTCAAAGACTTAGAATGCCACTGTAGTTTTTCACAGTTTGGTGTTTTGCCGTTGCACTCCCTCTGTAAGCATACAAGCCACCCAGATCAGTTATCATTGATATTCAAAACAAGGACGTATTGATTTTTGATTAAATTAAAATGAGTGATTCAGTAGATCATTTCTCTGACCTTCCTGTCTGTTCAGCTCCATTCTGTTGCTTACTTTCTTTTTTATCTTGCTTTCCCCTTCTTTTGTCCGCAGAGTTGCCCTCTTGTGTACAAACATTAGATGCATCCATAGTAGTTAGGAAGTGCTGAAACACCAACCCTTTAAGCTCAACTGACCTGAACTCTGTTGCCTCTCACTTCATAATCATTTTTTTTGCAGCTTTTTGATCACTTAGGGGAAGCAGAGGTGACCCTTAAGAATACTGGAAAAGTGGGCTTCAAATTCAACATCATTTTCCCTCAAAGGGAAGAAGAGGAGGATGATGTTAATGAGGAGATGGTGGGTCAGGGGAAGGCCCTAGAGGACGATGAGCAGCAGCTTGATGCAAGGCTGGAAAAAGATAATGGGCAAAATGAAGGGGAGCTAAAAGTCAGACCTGGCCAGCTCATGGTGATCCCCAGCCAGGTGAGCTTTTTGCTGGAGACATTTTCTGTCATGAGGGTTCAATCATTATGTAGCTTTGAACAAGGATGTTTTTTTTTGTGCATGTGTCAGGGTTACATAGATGCTGGTGCAGAGCAATGTCTGCGTGTATGCTACCTCCCCGGCATCCCAGAGGAGTTTGTGAAGCGGCTTCAGCTCCAGGTGGCTTATTTGCCACTTCAGGACATCACCGTGACCGGAGAGGGAGTGTTTCCAAGGATTAGCCTGAATTTGCCTAGAAGCCTCCGTATGCATACATATTGACTCTTACACACTCATACATTCAATGGAAGAACATTTCCAAAGAGAATTGAATGTTCTTTTTTTTTTCAATCTCTGTGCTGTCATTTCATCCAAAGTGTATTTTCTGCACTCTAAGAAGTACGTAATTTCTTATGTTTGGAGACCCCCTCTGACATATTTTATATGAGAAAGCACTGAATCTCTTGAATCTCATTGAGCCAACTTTTTTTGTCTGCACTGGTGTGACACTATGAATCTTTTGCAGCAGAGGAGTGCTACAGTGATGTGGTTAAGAAGGCCAGGGCAGCTTTGGAAGCAAGTGGAGTCAGAAAGGAACATAAGAATGGAAATACTACTGGTGGCGGAGCAACAACAAAAGCCAGCTGCACGCTCACGGTCAGTGGCTTAAATAAACAGCATTGATGTACTGGAGTGGAAACTTTGTACTCTTAAATATCTTTTTAAGGATCATGTGAAGTTGTTTTGTGCCAATCCACAGTACAAAAGAAAACTACCACAAATTCCTTGATTGTGACATGTCCCTGGACTATTTCAGGCAACAAACTCTATCTTAGAATAAATTGTTAGAAACCGTTTTCATTTATTATGACTGGTAAAAACAGATTTGCAGATAACTTTAATTGTTGTTCTAATAGGGTCTGACTGTTTATTGCTTATGTAACTGTACCTTGTTGTTCTTGTTTAAATTGTGTATTTACATCTCCATCTGTCTGCCTCTCCTCTTTCCCTTTTTGGCATGCTGCCTCCAGTATGAAGAGTTGCTTCACATGGAGATTGAGAGGGAACTGGTCAAAGAGAACGCTCTTACTGTGACTGGTAGCTTTAGTGGCTCGGGTAGCTCTGGTAGCTTTCTGAACTACAGAGACTCAGGAGGGTCCTCCAGACAGTGGAACAACCTTAGCAAGTATGAGCAAAGATACACACACACCCTTTGTTTGACAGATGGCACACTCAGTGGACTGAAGTGAGAATAATGTTTTGGAATTTAAAGCCTTGGTTAAACAATCATTTCTGGCTGTGCATGTATTTGTTCTGTAGTATTTGCAGATTCAATGGGGCGCATTCACTGTTTTCACCCGCACCATAGTGTTCTGTGAAAATGAAAGCACTTCTGTAAAACAAAAATAAAAGCAACTGTGTTGATTTGGTTGAAATCATGATTTGTTTAAAACTAATTTTGTCATGATGACAACTTGAATCAGTTGTACTGAATTGCCCATGACTAAAGTCTTCAGTAAACAGACTTATGCCTCATTTATTTCTTCATCCCCCCACAGGTTCCTGCTCCCAGAGTACATTCTGGATTTTGGTCATGTCATTCCTGGCAAAGTCTTCAGTCATACTGTGAATGTCACAAATACTGGATCCCTACCTGTGTCCTTCCATGCCAATCGCAAACCTCTCAGTGGCACAGGTGACACAGTGCATGGCTAAACAGTTGTGGCATTTTAAGTTTTTTGTCTCTGCTTCTCATGAAATATAATATCAAAGTATTGTTTTCCCACAATATAACAATATGCAATTCTTAAATGGTAAAAAACGTATTTGGTTGTTTTTTCTTTAAAGGATTCAGTGTTGACTTTGAAAGAGTGAAGAACCTGCCCTGTGGTGAGACACAAACTTTCACAGTTAAATTTGATCCGCAGGAAGCCAATCTACAGACGGGGGACATATGTGTAATCATGCCCATAAAGGTACATTTGGACTCACACAAACATGCATATAAGCACAAACTGCCATTGTTTCCCTTTCAGTGTGAAATTTCCAAAGAGTCGGTTTTTGTTTGACACGTTAATCAATATTGTAGCCTTGCTCTAGAGATAATTATTACTGGTTTTACAGGTTGCTGGTGGCCCAATGGTGCAGGTGCAGCTGGGTGCAGTAGTAACCGTGCCGGCAGTTAAGGTTTCCACTGACACACTGCAGTTTGACACTTTACAGTGTGGCATGTGTCAGGTAAGTCAGGAGTATGATGAGATGGGAGATAACTGTGGGACACTATTATGAAGCACCACAAAGATTTTTCTAACAATCTTGGATGAACAAAAATGGTGTGTTAAACATTTGTATATACGTGTACAATCTCTGTTAAGTTATGCAAACTAAAATTAGATAACTGCCCATTTTATGCTGCTTTGTGTGATAACATTGTCAGTAGAAGGTGAACAGGAAAGTAGGAGCACAACATTAGAGAGTGAATGCAAGGCACACAAAGACTCATTAGAGAGCAGTAAGCTGCCTTGCTGTAGTGACATCTTGTGATTGCCAACTGAAATTCAGGTTTCCTTAATAATTTCCAGTGACTTTTCTTAAAAGTTTTCATTAGAGCAACTTAGCAAAGTAGCACTTTGATCAAGTTTAGTGAATGGCCAGACATGAGAGAGTAGTCAGGCTTTTGCTAAAAATCTTACAGGTCTTGTGTTTTATAACTTCCCACATCAGATAAGGATGATACAGCTACTGAATCATGAGCTTGTGCCCTGCCATTGGAGCATTGCTGAGGACGTAAAGCCTTTTAAAAAGGTGCAATAATTTTCATTTTAATGGAAATTCTACATCTGCATCATATGCATAGATACATAAAAGCAAATAAGCTGACTCCTACATATGTTCTGGCTTTCATTCAGGTAGATAAGTTTCTGCCTTTACACCAGCGTAAAAAAGTCTTGCAGGAGCAGCATCCACCTCCAGTGGTGTTTCAGATGATTCCTGCCTCTGGCGTGCTGACTCCAGGCGAACGAGTCAATGTGCAGATAAAATTCAGTCCTGCTGAAGGGGTAAGGAGCTTTATTGATGTTAGAGTTTTACGTGATGCATAAGCGTCACAGCATTATGAAAGTCACTGCTTTGACGAAATGGTGGGATTAATTGCGTAAAGCAGCTCTTTAAAATACAGAGCATGACCTAATTTATATGTCTCTGCAGCATGCTTACAACCGACGGCTTGTGGTTCGTGTGGCTGAAAGCACCCAGCTGGTATTTATTACAGCCCAGGGCCGGGGTGAGGAGCCAACACTTGAGTTTTGCCCATTGGTTCTGGAGTTGGGGCCTTGCCTTCCCCTCAGTGTTGAGACTGAAGCTGAGGTCATAGTCAAAAACCCCTGCTCTTTCCCCGTTGAGTTCTACTCTCTGGAGTTTGACACACAGTATCTCAAGGATGAAAAGGTAGCTCTGAGTTAAAGGGCGAACGCAAGAAACAGTGCTGCAATCAAAATTGTAATCTGTAATGTTACGTTTATCTGCATTTATCAAATCTTCTCAGGTCTCACTTTAAGTAAAACACCTTGTGTGAGTGACTAAAGCAAAACTCTTTAATCTAGAAGATGTTATAAACTGTTCATCCACCAGGGGGGAGCAAGATCATCAATCATAGAAATCAATTACAGATTCCTATGTTGGAACTAAATATTATGGTATCTTTATATATTTATATTCATATTATTGTGGACCTGTAACTGAAGAAATATGTGTTCATACATGGTAGCTACAATCAAGAACGAATGAGCTGCCCTTAAATAGAAACATTGTTTCCTCACCACCACCATTAGATTAGAGAATCTAATTAATCAACATTTAATTTTCAGCAATTTGCTTCCCTTAGCTTAATTTTTTTTCTTTCCACCACTTTTGCCACCCTATTCAGATCCTGCGTATGATGCAAGGCTACAATGAGAACAATATATTAATGCTGCCCCCCAGGGTCCCTGGAGAAAGTCTTCCTATAGAACTGCTTGAGTACTATAAGGAGCATTGCTCCCAGCAGAAAGATGATGGTAACAGCAGACATCACACACTTTCACTTACAAGCACTAAAATCACATAGCTGCGTGGATGATCAGTACGTACCTATTTTAATTAGTGTTCCTCTGTGCGCCAGAGCTGAATGACGATTTGGATAAAGAAAAGACTGAGAATGACGACACACAGGTGGGCGAAAAGAAGTCCAATGAAAATGATTCCCACCCACCAGATGGTAAAGAAGAACTCCATGCAAGCAGCGTGAAAACTGCAGAGTCTTGTGAGTACCACCTTTTCAGAGACGAAACTCATGATGTGATCATAAAAGAAGATTGATAAATTTGTCATTTTGTAATTAGCATATCATCACCTCAAACTTGAATTTAAATCTCTTTGATTTTTTTCTTTTTGAAGTTTTCGCTTGTGATTTCAGTCATTTCAGAAATGACCAGTGAGAGAGGCAGTCAAAGGGTGGGACAGCTTGAAATGACCCCCGTCTCCAGAGCAATTGCCCGCCACATGTGTGTTGACTTGTCTCCTGAAAGTCTGGCTGCATGCAACCGCAGAGGTGTTGCTGTTATTGTGTATGGTGCCCCACTCACAGGTAAAAAAACAGTGGCTCTTTCATTCGGGAAAATTAAAAGAAATAAAGTACTTGATGATGGACGAAGTTGCACATATCCCTTTTTCTACACTTTTTCAGGTGAGAGCAGCACAGCGGTAGCTCTGGCTCATTACTATGGTGGAGCTTGTCTGAGTGTTGACGCCGTGGTTACTGATGTGCTGATGCATGGCACGTCACCTGTTAGCCTGACAGCAAAAGAGCTCTATCACTCTGCTGCTGCTGAGCATGCCAATAGGGAGGCTGGGGCCACTGGTAAGTACAATATAATGATACAATACAATGCAGTTCTTTCAAATCTTTTTTTGTGTTTGGGAAGTTGCAGTCGTGTAAAAGTTAAAAGTTATACTGTAGAAGTGGGTTGTGATGGAAAGATTAGAAAGGCTATACTGTGCTCTCCATTGGCAAATTAACAAACAGTTTAATCCATGACAAACTGAGGAACAGCTCAGTGTTTAACTGTAAAGATGTTAATTGTGTCAGGCAGCACTGTGCTTGTAATTAGCTACTATAAATCTTCCTTAATAAGGCGGGACACTCCTGCAGAATCATACTCTTACAGTATCTGCTTGCTCCCAGTTCAGGCCACTGAAGGTACCACAGAACTGGGACATACAGTACATCTTCAAGCATCAGAGCCAGCTACAGCTTCACTCAATACTGAGCCAAGTTTTCCAAAACCCAGTGAGGCTCACTGCAGCAGAAATGGCTCCAAATATCCTCAGGGGTCTGACAGTGCACACATTGCTCTCTGTCTGGTAAATTCTCTCAAATCTTCTGTTCATATTTTGTGTTACACACAGGAGTTAAATCATCAAATAAAATTAAGAATTCCTTTGGTATGATTTTGCTTCAGGGAGTAAATGTGGCCATACTCAGCACTCTCTTACCTAAACAAGTACTGGTTGATATTCTGGCAGAGAGATTTCAGGTAAGAGACACAGTTTTAACACTAACCCTAACCCTTCAGAAACATGGCAGCAGTTGCCTTTAAACTTTGAAACTACAAAGTTAACTACTAGGGTGCTGTGTAAATGGACCAGATATACAAGTCAATTAAAACTTAAATTAAACATTCACACATCAAAAAGGTTATCCAAAGTCAAGTGAAAGGGGATGTTACTATGTTACACCATTTATAAACTTACAGATCTGATAAATATTACTGTCTAACCTTTAAAAAACGTTTAATTTTTTAATTTAACTCTCACTTTTGTCTTCTCATCTTTTCTCTCTTCAACTTATTACTGTTGTTGGCATTGCTGCTGCTGTGATAACAGTTAAGTGACTGTCGCCGTGGCATAGTGATCGATGGCCTGAAGTCAGTGTACACTCCATCAGCAGCAAGCACACTGCAGGTTGTCCTTAAGGCCTTTAATAACCGCAAACACATCTATGTCGTCAATTTATCTGACTCCTATATAGCCCTGAAGGCACGGGAGAAGGCACAGAGGGAAACTGAGGGTAACAACTGCACCAGCACAAATACAGCGAATTGTATATACACATTAATTCAGTAAGGTCAATGGCATTGTGTGTCTGTGTCGTTTAGAGGCTCTGCAGAGGGAGAAAGTGGACAGGGAGGAGCGGTGGTTACAAGATCTAGATGAGGAGAAGTATGCTGCTCTGCCAGAGGAGCAGAAGGAGCATATAACTCAGCTGCACAGAGAGAAACTCAGACAGAAGAAGCTCAGGTACTGGCTGGTGGGTGGCCACACTGGACCCCACGCAAGGATCCCTCCTAAATGTTATTCAAAAATGGTCTTTTGCGTAATTGTTTAAAATTAACTTTACACTAAATTGGTGACAGATTATAATGATACCAAGGGGAACAGAATATTAATGCTGGATTATTTGCTTGTGTTAGTTACACCCAACATTTTTATTCATTCCAAATAATACAAATATTACAACCATAAAAAATGTATGTTAAGTGTGCATACTTGTATTTTTTTTAAAGGGTGCATGAGCAAACAGTTAAAGAGCAGGAGGAAAAGAAGCAACAAGAGGAGATGAAGAGGATGAGAGAAGAAGAGTTAAAGAAAAAGAGTAAAAAGGTTGGAAAGAAAGATACCAAAGAGGTGTCAAAGAAGAAGAGCTTAATAGAAGGAAAGCAGGTCTGTAAATGTCCCGTTCAAACACTCTACTGTGAACCAAAATGCATCTAAAGCATGTCATAAGCACACACAAGGCACATATGCTAATTCCCCTTCAGATTTAATGTTTCCTTTCCTCTTCAGTTAACAGATGCAGTGAATGGACAGAGGACATCTTGTGAGAACTCTAAAGAGTCACTAGTGGATGCAGGAGAGCAACATAATTTAATTGAAGGTGCCAACTCCTTTTCTTTTCTGACAAAAAATTTAAGCTTTAAATTATAACACGAAAAGTAACAACAAAGTAAACTACAATCTCATTTGTTAGTTTCTGACATATGGTCTTCTTTGTTGCTGCAGGGCATCATAGCAAAGAAAATGATGATACACAGAAGCACTCAGAAGAAACCAAAGCAGCATATGCAGAGTCTCCTGAACTCACAGAAAGGCTGGAGAAAGAAAAGGTATAGTTACTATACATTGACATTATACTGACATTATAATGTACACTTCTGGTTACAAATGGCTGGGCAGCAGAGTATCTCAGCACTGAGTCAATCTCACGTCGCCAGTGTTAAGCATAGTTAAAAATATTCTGCTTTGGAGTTGCTTGGCAGACAGATGCAGCGTTTGTCTTTATCATCCTAACAGCTACACATAGACGATGTAAACTTCCTGCTTTTGTTCCCCTCTCCAGTGCAGTGTGGGTGAGCTGCAGTCTCAGTTCATTGTGTATGAACAAAGTCGAGCGGAGGTTGAACACATCCTGCAGTACTGGGACCGGGCTCAAGGCGTGTTGCTGGTCCCCCTCCCCAGTGGAGAGGCCCCGCCAGTGCCAGAGGATGCCCCAACAGAGAAACCGGTTTGTTGACCAAAATACCAAACCAACTCATACCAATGATTATGTAGCTGGTGTCCATTCCTCTGCAGCTACCAGAAATATTAATCAGGAAAGTTAGGAAAATTATCATTACTGGTCTTTTTCTTACTATTCCAACATTGTATATTTTTTTATTTTCAGGTAGTTTTAAAGTGCCCAACAGTTTGAGTGGTACTGGAAAAATATTGTAAACAGAGAGTGAAACATTAACATAATTACTAATTTACTGAACAAGAAAAAATGGAATGGAAATAATTCTTTAAATGACACACAGAATGTTTTAGAGCATGACACGATCAGAACTGCTGGATCCTATCAATCATCATCATTGTGTGCACACAGAGTCCTGGTGGCAAGAGGAATGCAAAGGCCAATAGCAAGATCATGTCTCCGATGCCCAGTCAGGTGGCAGCACCAGGTGATGCAGAAAGAGCAGGAGACCAGATGTCTCCACAGGAAATCATCCCTCATATTGTATATGTCACAGAGAAAGACGAACTGAGTGCCACAGAGCTGTTAAAAGGCAGCACCCTTCCTCCACTGGATGAGGTATGTCTTACATTTTTTTGTGTTTCTTGTTGGTGTAAATTATAGTATGTTTCTTCCCAACATTAGTTTTTCTATAAATTTGGTTGATTGCATTTCACAAATCTGTCATAACGTCTTGATCTGTTTTCTTTCCTCTCTCCTTTAGGTTTTGGATAATTTGGAGTTGGGACCAAAAAGCCCACCCATCTCTCCGCCTGTCACCTTCTCTATTGTTCCTTTCCCCAAACAGAGAGAGCAAATTATCCATCAACTCACCTGTGACTGTTTCACCTTCCTAGTTCCGTCAGGGCAGGATGAGCAGGGTGAGGACAAGAAAGATTTAGAGGAGGATATACAAGCATCAGTTATAAAGGTAATTGTAATTTCACCAGGTGCACTTAAATTTATGTATACACATACAAACAGAAGGCAAATCTTTTTTGTGACATGAAACTGCAGTATTTAGCAGAAATGTGGTCTTTATTTAAGATTAAGTAAGTAAGTAAGAAGCTTTATTGTCATTGTACAGAATACAACGAAATTTCGCTTGGCAGCATCTCCTGGATAGCAGCTACGTGACACATTCAAAGTAAAATCAAGAAGAAATTAAAAAAACGGCAACAAAAGATAAAGTGCCATTAAAGTAAATGTTTTACATAAATAGTTATGTACTTGGTCTCTGCAAATAGGTTTATTGCAGTTGTCCGTTGGGCTGGGAGGTACTAGTTGTGTGTGTGTGATGGGGGGGCCTGGTGTCATGAGTCCTGCAGCAGTCTCCTCACAGCCATGGGGAAGAAGCTGTTTGAGGCCTTGTTGCCACTAACAACTCAATTGCCACAAAAGTTTCTGTATCTCTATCATGCCACACAGTTTTGTGAATCCAAACTGATCTTACCTTTAACAATTCTTAAATCAGAATGATGTTTGTGCTTGTGTGTACTCATGCTAACTTAAGGAAGAGGCAGTGAAAGCAGCATCGTCTAAAGCCCGCAGTCGGGTCAGCATTAAGGAGACAACAAAGGACAAGGAGAAAAAGAGCAGAGAGAGTCAGCGAAGCAAAGCACGAGCTTCGGCCAAGACAAAAGCAAAAGGCTCAGACCGGTCGCGCTCACCTGTTGGCCCCTCCACCACATCTGACAGCGCTGAACAAGACCAACACCATGGAACCTTAGAGCTGAAACGTAACCAGAGGCAAGGGAAAACACACTTATTCTACAGGCACACATTGAGATATTTTTTGTTTCAGCCTTGTTACTAATTGCAGATGTATTCTCATGCAGCCTGAAAAAATTTCGGTGGGTGGTACCAGCCAATAGTGAAGTTGTTCTGAAGATCTGGTTCTACTCAGACAGCCTGGGGACGTTTGAACAGACATTCAACTTTGAGCTACTCGGGACACAGAGACATTATCAACTACTCTGCAGAGGAATTTGTACCTACCCCTCCATCTGCACAGACTACAGGTCAGTCAGCCTTGTTTAGTAATGCCGAACGGTAGTATAACTGCTACAGATGAAGGAACGGGAGATGAATTGAGGGGACTTACAGATACAAATGCATGTCAGAAAACCTCAATCCATCCATGGATCACACAACAAGGCTACACAACACAATGACCTCTGAAGAGTAACTCCTGGTGTTAGCAGTCCTGCTAACAAACACATACACATCTTGCTCTGTGTTTTCAAATGAAATGTGTTGTGAAAATATTCAAGTTATCATTTTGTTTCTACAGGACTCTTTTTGCTCTTAGTAAAAAGGTGCAACAAATGGAAAGTGGGCTTCAGAAGACCTATATAGTCAAACCTGGTTATTTTGAGTTTGGACCACTTCTTTGTAGCAAGACCAGAGACAGGTGAGACAGAGGGACAGCAGTGAAAAGATAAGTCTCTTTGATCATTCTTTGCCTTCATATTCACAGCATGGTTTACAGTTTCACAGCACGTCTACTTTTGTGCAGATATAAAGAAAATAGGTACCCAGAGAACACAGAGAGATTGGTCATTCGTAACAATTCAGGTCTGGAGGCCGAAGTCCAGTTTCACTTCCAGCATGACACACAGGCCACAACATATCTACTGGACCCCCCAACCATGACTCTTAAACCAGACCAGAAAAAGGTAGCGTAGTGCTGTCTGTGGAATTAACGCACTTGTGTTATGACAGTAGTGTAAGTGAATATTTTCCTGTCTTCTACCTGTTAGGAGTTAACAGTGTGGGCCTACCCAACAAAAGTGGGACAGATGAACGACAGCGTAGTTTGCTGTATCAAGGACAACCCAGAGACCGTCATCATCAAGCTCTCCTGCTGGGGCGTCCGGCCAGAGCTGGAGTTAGAAAGCAAGCATTTGCATTTTGACAGGATTTTGCTGCACAGGTACCAAAAATTTTATTCCTAATCCCCAAAGCACAATGAACCCAGTATAAAGAAAGACTAAATAAAATCTAAATTATAAATATACATAAATATTCTTTTCTTTGATTAACCGTCCTCTCTTCCATCCCTCACTCTAGGCGGGACAGCCATAGATTGATGCTACATAATAAGACAGCTCTTCCTGTATCCTGGAGACTACAGGGTGTGGAGGAATTGGGTGATGAGTTCAGTGTGCCACAGGATCAGGGCATCATCTCACCTGACTCATCTTTCCCTCTGAGCCTACACTTTAGGGCTCGGAGGCCACTCCACATTAAGAAGATCCTACGATTGGAGGTGAGATATAAGGAAGAATGTGGAAGTCTAGGTCAGATAAAAATGGGCAGGGGCGATGTATTTCATAATCTCTTTATATATATATATTTGTTGATAGCTTTTGTGTTTTGATTTAGGTGTCTGATGTGGAGAAGATTCTTGGCATTGTACACACTGAAAACATAATGGTCACAGCTGAAGCTTATGATATAGCTCTGGACATTTCACCAGGTAGAAACTTTATTTAACTTCCTCTTGTTGTAAGGTGGCAGTATTCACCACAAGAACAAAGCTGCTGCTGATGTAATGAAAATAAAAATAAATAAATAACAAAATAATTTGCTTGTGGCAGATGGCTCCCTGGACTATGGAACCATCAAAGTCTTTGAAGAGGCCAAACTCTCTCTCAGAATGAAAAACCAAGGAAAATACGAAATAGCCTACAGGTGAAATTACCACAGTATTCAAGTGTGAATCCAAAATTGGTTCTATTTCAGTTTCTAGTTCCAAATGAAATTAACTCTTTTCCCTCTCACTTTCTTTCCTTTTTGTTTACAAGGTTTTCATTTGAGCAGACTGACCCAACCCAGCCAAACCTAAACTCCATTTTCACAGTGTCCCCCCAGCGTGGTACTCTGATGCCCCATGAGAAGCCAACAACAGTGCAGATCGCCTGTGTAACCAATACTGAAGTCTTAATTAGAGAGCAACCTGCTCTGTCTTGCCAGGTCTGAACCGCACACTGGTTTAATGACTTAGAGGTTTAACTAGATACTGAAGTAATGGTGGAATGGAAAAAGTATTCTCTAACCTTATTATCAATTTTTTGGTTTTCCCGAACTTTAGATATTGTTATGATAACTGCTGCTCTATGGATAGAAGTGTTTCATTAAAAAAAAAAAAAGAAATGACTAGCTTAACTTTTCTTTTACAGGTGATTGAGCCCAACATTGGGAATGGAGGGGAAACCATAGCCATCTTAGCCATTAAGGTTTCAGTTCAGTCTGTCTTCTCCAGGTTAAAACTCAATTTCTATATTATATTTTAGATTTCAAATCCCATCCTAATCTTAAAGATTCTTAGATTGTTTATTGAATGCAGATCTGAGACTCGGCCTATGCACAAATTGTGATAAATGTCTTTTCGGTCTGTCTTTAGGTATAAGATCATACCGGCATGTGACCTCAACTTTGGTCCACTGGTCTTCGGCAGCAAGAAAAGCCAGAGCTTCACCATTGAGAACAGTGGAGTCTTTGAGACCCGCTTCAGCATCTATCGTATGATCACAGACGCTGAACTACTGGCAAGATCTGGGTAGGAGAACAAAACACACCTGGCTTGTTAATGAGCTGCATTACATGGTGAGCCATATCTACTCCCATATGTGTTGAAACCTGGAGTCAAATTTAAGTGAAGCCTCATTTTATTACCAGTCCGAGGCAGAACATGCTGCATTTTACGATGTCATGTGAAAGTGAACAATTTAAACTCTAAACTAAAAATATTGATGGAAATTTATATCACTTATGTGATGCAGTAGTTATGTAATTAGTTTTTCTCTGTGAACAAGATTAGAACCATTAATATGATTGTGAAGGCATCACAGTCTAGTGAAAAGGAGGGGAGTAATAAACTAATGTTGCTTATGTGGGTAGTTGCTGGATTCTGTATTTTAAAATAAGGAAACATCACATTACGGCTCATTGCACACAGTAGCCTACAATCTTATTATTTAACGAATGTGCATAAATCACAATTAAGCATAAAAAATGTCCTGTGTTATTGCACCAATTATGTTTTAGAATTTGGTTGTTAGCTATTAGCTACATCTATATTTCCCACAAAGGGGAACAATATGCATTGTGGGTTCCAAGATTTGCTTGACTTGATAAGTAACTACTCCCAAAAGTTACATGTTTTTTTTCTATCTGTTAGGTAGATGTCAAAATTTGTTTTTGTAAAGATGTTTAAAATAGATTGTGGTTTCTCTCACTGTGTCCTGGTCTCAGGGGTCCAGGTAAGAAGTTGCCTCAGGAGAGCCACTCCGGGAGGCCCGCTGGTGCCTGCAGTAAAGTGAGAAGAGAGTCCTTCCAGAAAGACATCACTATTACACAGGTGAAATACTGCTTCTCACTGTCAGTATATCACAGGATTTTGTCTTTTAAGCATAAACCCTCTGGGAGTTTGTGTAAAGTTACAACTCAATTTTCTTATCAAATCAAGAGAAAATAATGTTTAGTTTGATTATTTCAAAACAGGTGTCTGTCAGCAGTTTTTTACTGACTAAATAGACTGAAAAATCAGTCACAGTTAAGACTGTGTATTGTATCTCACTTTAATGCTACTAACAAATACATGCCCAACACTTAAATAACCTTTGATAAAGACTCCCTTAACCCCTCTTCATTTCTCATCTCTTTTCATCTGTCCCGCTCATTCCTTAGAATCGCCTCACCACGGGCGTCTTCTCAGTGTCACCCTCCACGGGGATCCTGCAGCCAGGGTCTCAGCAGATGGTGACAGTTGACTGTGTGGCTGAACAACTGGGCAACTGGAGCCACAGTTTGCTCATTGACATCAGTGACCGTGATCCCTCAGACCAGCCTGAAGGCATACCATACAGACTTCTGTGTGAAGTCTGCAAGCCAGGTGGGTTCAGGGGTTCTTAGAAAATCACTGATACTGATGGCTGTTTAAACATTTATGGGGTGGCAAGACAAGTTTTTTGACCAATTTTGCTTCTTTTCTTTCCCAGGCATAGTCATAGACATGGCATCCATTTTTGAAGAGCATCATCTGTGCCACAACAGCAGCCAGCTTTCCTCTGAACAATTTTGCAGTGCTGAAGGCATTTATGTCATGGATGAGAACAAGTTTATCTTCAACAAAGTCCTGGTTGGACAAACTGCTCAGGCTCGCTTCAAATTCACCAACAACAGCAAGGTGCCCTGTGTGCTCAACTTGGCTATAAAATATGGTGCTGTGAAGGTAAGACATGTAGGATTAAAGCTTTGGGAAAGAGATACAGGGGTAAATCAAACTTGCTGATTGTGGTACAGCAGGTGAATAATATCTTCTATTTCTTTGCAGTCATCCCGCAACATTGATGTTTTTGATTTGCCTTCAACAACACTAAGCATTCTTAGCCAGTCACATTCGTTTGCTGTGGTCAACTTCACACCACAGACGATGCAGCAATATAACGCTGTGTTTGAGGCCACATTGGATGGAACCAACAGGTATATATACAAATATAATGTTTAGATAAACACATATATCTGTCAAGTTGGCATGAACAGTCATATTTATACTATTGTTCATGCCAACTTGAAGTTCTCTTGACTGTTTGTTTATCTTGCTGACCACAGCCTTCTTTTTTCACTTGTGGATCCAGAATGACACCGACATTTAAGACCAAGGTGTTGGAGTTTGACCTAATGGGAGAGGGCAATTTGCCCAGTGTGTGCGTGGTGCGTCCAGCTCTGAGGAACAGTGGAGGAAGTCCAATGTTGCAGTTCAGACGGGTATTGGTAGGGCGGAAACATAGCCTGCCCCTGGTGTTGCTGAATGACGGAAATGTCCCCGCTCATGTGAGAAACGTTAATCTATCCTTATATTTTTTGATCAATGTGGGCCATTAGTGAAACCAATTTTCCATTGTTAGATTAGAGACATTGGAGACACAGTGGCCAGAATACAGTAGATAAGATACCGGAGAATTATGGGAACAAATGTTTTCGTGAATTCATTGTGCAGGTCCAACTTGACATGCTGGATAAACATGGTGTGTTCACCCTCAAAGCTGCTTCTGGCAACACTTGCTGCTCAATTGAGTCCACACAGCTGGAAGGCACCACCGACTCAGGTACAACCCAAACTCCTAAAACTCTATTAAGCATCTCCATAGGCTTAATTAATAGTTAAGCTTATGTGATAAGATGCTCTTTTCACTCTGGTATAGTTCACTACTCATGCACTAATGTCTCTGTTGCTACTGAAATAGGTTAGACTCAGTAATCTAGTAGTCTTTTCTATACAGCTGTGTCCTCTTGTCAACACAAAGTCCCAACAGCTTCATATTCTGATGTGAACTTGGAATAAAAGCTATGTTAAATGTTCTAATTTTACTGAAAAACATATTTAAAATTCTCAGTGCAACTGTTGCTCTGAACTAAAATCCGCTATTTTATGAGCTAATAATAGACTGCTCTCCTATACTATGGTCTTTCCCTTTTTCTTCTTCTGCAGAGCATTCCTTTGTGCACAGAGCTGTTCTGAGGCTGGATGTAAATGAACAGGCGAAGCTTGAGGTCAATTTTTGCTCTTATGAGCCCCTGAGTGTGAAAGCCAAGATGACCCTGCAGGTGGAGCACAACCAGTACAGCAATACCATCATCCGACTGACTGGAGAGACTTACCAGGAAATCGTCTCTCTCAACAACATACGCAGGTCCTCTGAAGAGATGGATACAGAAGATGATGAGAGTGGTAAGTGCTGGATACTAGAGAAAAAAGAACTATCCCATGGAAAAATAGAGAGGAAGATGGAAAATGTAGATATACAAATCATCAGTGGAAGCTTTGTCCTGAAATACTAGAAGAACTGTAAATATAGTGATTTAGAATGACTGAAACTTGCTTCTTATCCATGAGTCACTTCTTTCACAGGTAACTATGAGCTGCTAAATTTTGGCGACTGCCAAGTTGATTGTTCCTATCAAGAGAGTTTCACCATGACCAACCACAGCAGCAGCCAGGTGGTGCGGTTTGAGTGGCCTCCTCGTGGACTGCATGTCTTCTTTTCACCACAGGTACAGCATCGAATGGAGGAAGTATATATTCAATACACTAGTAAGATTAATCATAAAAAACACAAAATCAAAGCTTTTGTATTGAGCCAAGTGGTGTCAATACATACTTTAACATACCTTTTATATATCTATTGTGAAAGTATCACCTTTTTTTTTACACACTTTGCTGTATGTGATTGAAAAGAATCCATTTTGTTACAGGTGGGACACCTTCATGCCGGTTGTTCCAAGGAAGTGACAGTTACCTTTAGCTCTAGTCAGCCAGTAACTTTGGACAACCACTCGATGAAATGCAAAGTTTGTCAGGTGGAGTTCCAGCAGCCAATAGAGCAGGTAGTCGACTGGGATGATCAACAGAAGACAGTCCAGTGGTCGAATGACCTAAAGCAGGTTTCAGGAACACAACCGCAGCAACCTGGGAAGAATAAGGTACAGATTCTGGTTGCAATGTTAACAAAATGTTGAAGAAAGTTACAGCTTCACAGTTATAGTTGAGCATATCATATATGCACGTAGGTGATAAAGACAGATCCCGAGCCCTGCTGCTCTGTGGTTGATGGCTCACAGTGGGAGTTGGAACTGCGTATCAGCACAGTTTGTGACTATGTGAAGTTCAGCTGCAACTCTGAAACCATCCATTTCAAAGACACCATGCTTTTCCAGACTAGACTCCATCAGTAAGTCGGGCACTGTGCACAGTATAAGCTGGGTCATTATTGGATAAAACTGATGCAAACCATGTTTGTGTGCAGACTTCAGATTGAGAATCAGGGTAATGTCAAACTGGAATTTACGTGGGACGTCCTGATGGATCCCGACAGTAAAACTGCCAACAGTGACCAAGGAGGTATTCCAGTAATACTGCATACCACAAAGTTTCCCACATTTAGCATTATCAAACCTGTTTACATTTGAATGCTTTAAAAGAGGGTCTGGACACATGTGGGCATGTCTTGTCTATAACAGATGAGACCTCCGTTTCTCGACCAGGAAGCAGGTCATCAGGATCCCTGATTGGAGCGCGTCCTTCCAGTGCTCTGGCTGGTGTCATGTCTCTTCTGCTGCAGAGCCCTGAGCTGCCACCTTTCAGTGTTGAGCCCAGCATCGGGGAGATTGAACCTGGGTCCAGCCAGAACTTTAACATTCGCTTTTCACCCCTGGAACTGGCCCAGTTTCAGGGAAGACTGTTCTGCAGGTAAAAACAATGTCAATATCATACAGGAAACACTAACAGGGAATTTTAAGCTTTGTTGTTAATGCGTGCCAACCAACAAAATAACAATGAGTTTCGAGTTCTAGCTTGTGGATTAATTGTATTTGTGCTTATACAGACCCATTGACTAGGTAAACATTAACACTAGTCCAGGTTAATCGCAACTTAGATTAAGAGGTAAAAACACATAGATGTAAAATGTACAATACAACTTAGCCCAAAGTAATTAATCAATTATCCTCTTCAAGGTGGAAATGCTTTCAAAAGAATATTGAAATTGCTGCTTTTTTCCCTTCAGTATCCCCAACTTGCAGGATGGGGATCAGGCCCCCTGTATCTCAGTGTGTGGCCGCAGCCTACAGCCTCACTGCCACATTGACCTTGAGGACTCAGACTACATTAGTGGGAACCGCCGCAACCCAGAATTCAGGACCCCTCTCGACCCGAACACCAGGATCTTAGAGTTCAACGCCGTTGGCTTCTCTGTGCCATCAACAAGGTAAGAGACAGACAGAGAGATGAGAGCTTTGTGCCTCCATCAGAGTATGCCCTAACTCTTTTAGTGCGTGTTACTCCAAAGGAAATTTACTATGCTGAACCCGACCAATAAACCCTACTCATTCAAGTGGAAGTGTGAAGATGCAGATGGGAGCCCATTTCACTGTCTCACCCCATGTGGTACAATCCAGCCTGGGAAGAAAGTGGAAGTAAGAATGGAGGAAAAAAATACCAATTCTTTCTTACAGCATGTCATTTTATTCCCCCTTGTCTCATTCTTTATTTAATATCACATCAGTCAATCTCAGCCTCTCTCTTCTTGTTTAAAATTTTTGGTTTCTTATCTTATCACTGTTTCAGTTTCTGTATCTCCCTGTGTCCTGCACTATCAGAACTAATCTAACCTTAACTGCTTCATTCCCTCCGTTTAATTAGTTTCATCTTGTTTTATCTATTTTTAGCTCATTTCAGCTGATCTAATCTGTTCTGTTCATCATCCTTTTGTATTACATGTTCTTTTTTCCTAAATTGTTAGTCGTTTTCACTGATATGATATGTGTTTGTGTGTGTGTGTGTGTGTGTGTGTGTGTGTGTGTGTGTGTGTGTGTGTGTGTGTGTGTGTGCGTACACGTGAAGATGTGTTTTGAGTACTTAGCTGAGGAGCTGGATGTGGTGGAGTCATACTGGACTTTTTTGATTGAGGCTCTATCACTGTCTGTTCCCTTCCTGTGTGTGGGGAACGCCAGAGAACCACTTCTCTATCTCAGCAAACCACATCTTGACTTAGAAGAACTTCTTGTGGGTATGTAACAATCATGTACTCTATTAGGTTTTACCACACTAACGTACAATGCAAGACGTAATGCTGACAGGCATCAGATGGCCACTGCTGGACCAGGTACATTCTGCATCAACCTTTATGAGCAATGTGTGGGGCTGAAGCAAAGAGTAATAATTTTACCAGACGGATAGCACCAATGAATAATATAATCCATTTCATGAGAGTTAAACAAATATCATGAGAATTCAAACACATAGTTGAAATTTCCAGTTCCCTGAGGTAGGTCTGCGTGATATAATGGATGCCTATTTCTAGTCCATACATTCACGTACATGAATAATTGTATGAAAAATTATTCTATACATGCTGTAAGCTGCTGTATCTAAATTAGCTCTCACTTCTTAATGGGGAAAATTAGAGCTGTACATGAATAAAATCCAAAGGCGCCTTTATGCATCAATTAAAATTTTACATAGATTAAAATAAGTAACATAGGGAATTCTCTGAATGTAGCACAAACATTTAAATGTGTGTCTGTATGGGTGTCGAAAAGGTCGAAAAGTGCAGCAGACAGTCGATCTTGTGAACGGGGAGGAGGAGGCTTTTCACTTTTCCATCTTGCATTCATCTCTTCTCTGTGAAGACCAGCAGTCCAGTCTTGTTTTGGAGCCCATGAGTGGCACCGTCCCACCCAAAGACAGGTCAATGACACTTTCAAATACAAATAGGAAGACTTTAATGGCACAATTCTCCTTCTGACAAGCATATTGGAGATTAGCTTTTTGAACTCTTTGTTGCAGGTTGCCGCTGTCAGTGTCCCTCACACCGTGCCAGGAAGGCTATGTGAGCTTTCGGCTGGTTCTGAGGGTGAAGAAGAGGTCAGAGCCTCTCACACTCACTGTTAAGGCTGACTGTTTTGCTATGAGCGCTTTGGTGCAAGTTGTGACTCCGGATGGTGGCCTCAGAGAGATCAGCTCCAACCAGCAAGACGCTCTGGACTTTGGAAAGGTCAGCACGCTTTCACATTACAAACATGAGTGCTCATTTGCAGTTAACTTTAAACAGTCACCTTTATCCCTGTACAATATTTGCAGGTGGGGATTTCAGAGCAATCCACCTTTAAACTTCTTGTATCAAACATGGCAAGATTCAGCCTGGAAGTGAATTTTGACTTAACGGGTCCCAGTGAGCTGCAGAAACATTTAGAGGCGAAACCACAAAATGCCACTATTGAGGTGGGAAAGCAGCTGGAATCATCACTCTTCTTTTGTCCTCGAAGTGATTGTAACCTCCACAATGTCAAACTGAGTATCAAGGTAATTTCCTGGTTAAAATCGTGTACAGAGGAAACAAATCAAATCCAGCACTCTGACTTTGGAACTTTTAAATCAAGTCAACAGTTTGAGCTGTAATTTTAGATGGCATTCCTCCGTCCTCATTCTTCCTTGTATTTTCTCTATTATCTCGTTTTATCAGGTAAAGCATGGGCCAACATTTACCTTTGCCATTAAAGGCACAGCTGTAGCACCTAGTCTTGAATTTTCCTTCACCAAATTCAACTTTGGCAAGTGCTTTTTGTATTATCCTGGCATGGTGCCAGCCTCTCAGACTCTCATGATCAGCAACAAAGGTGAACGGGACATCAGGTAAGTTACCTGTGTGTGTCTGTGGCTGGTTTTCACGTGTTAAGAACACGTTGTTAACTGCATAAAGGCTTTTTTTATTCTAATTATTATATTCAGAATGGTGCTATTCTTCTTCCTCAGTGTCCAGTGCCCGTTCAAGAGCACCGTCTACCTGGAGATGGACCTGAAATCTGAGATTTTGTCTCCTGGTGCTGTGATGGAGGTCCCGATAACCTTCTATCCCCGTGAAGTATGTCGTTACCATGAAAAGCTGAGCTTTATTTTAAACAGCTGCATCACGAAGCAGGTGGAGATACTTGGACAAGGCATCGAGATGAAGGTGAGAAAGACGTCCCACAACCTGATGTAGCCTATCTATTGGTCCCATCTCTTCCATGTCCTCTGTATGTAAATATGGATAAAGGTTTGGAATACATTCCTTGTACAATTTCTACTTTTGCCCAAATAGATGCAGTACTAAGTAGATCGTCATTTAAGTCGTAAAAGTTTTTCAATGCCAAACTGCTCTCTTTATGGTTTTATGTCCCATTATTCCTTATATGATAATGATAATTGTGTTGTAGTATATTTACTATAATTTCATTATTTTGTTGCAGCTGGAAGTGGAGGATCCAAGACAAAAAAAAGTGAAGCTTGGATCTTTGATGGTGGGTCAGACGGTGAAAAAACAGGTGGTTCTGGTAAACCGCAGCTCTTTGGATCTTTCTTTTACTCTGCTTCTCAACACATACGCACCACTGGACCCAAAGGTAGGAAACATAAATACACAATGATCATCAGGCAACACTTATCTCCTTTCTTTTCCTCTGCTCTCCTCACCTCCTCTGTATCCTGCTCTATGTGTTCAGGATCTTTCCTTCAGTCCAGCAGGTGAGCTGAAACTGAAAGCCTGTGGTGGTTTTAGTATGATTACAATCCAGTTCTCACCCCGTCAGCACATTCGTCCCTTCAAGGCGGAACTGCAGGCAGAGTTTACAGGCCTGTTACACCCCCTGCTGACCATCCAAGGCTGCTGTCAGGTAGTGTGTAAAGGCAATTTCTTGCTGTTTTATAAGGCGGGTGCTAATGTTGCATGCTTTTTTTTTCCCTGAACAAGCAGGATATTCTTTTCTGGTGTATTGTTTCTTTTGTTTCTTGTGTGCTGATAATAATAAATCCCAAGTTTGTTAATTTTAAATCTATGAATTGGATGAATTCATGTGAAGGAGAGGTTCCACTTTAAATTGTTAGGGTGTGGAAGTCCAGTTGGACCAGGACCACCTGGCTTTTGGAGCTGTAGTTCAGCGCTGCCAGGCAAGGAAGAGGATTATTATGATGAACACTGGAGACATTGGTGCCAGGTAAGGTTAGATACTATGGAACATCCATTAAATCTGTCTTTAAGATGAGCTCACACAGACGCTTGAAGAAACTCATATACACTGCAGCAAAAATAATACACATCCATTTTCCATTCTGGTCTACTTTATAATCAGGTTCCGCTGGAAAACAGAGAATTTTCCTCCAGAGTTGTCCATTTTGCCAGCGAAAGGGTACATCTGTCCAGGCACTGAGGTTCCTTTTGATGTGACCTTTGCCCCTGAGAAACTATGCAATGACACAAGATATGAGAACCTGTCCTGCCTTGTTGAGAGCTCCTCCTCTCCCGTTAGCCTCACTGTGACAGGTTCTTGCATCACACCGTCCATTAACAAAGAGGTTTGATTCACACATTTTTATTTCTGTTGAGCTCATGTATCAATTTCACGCTAAGTTTTCTTCTTTCTAAGTAATGCAACTTTCTGCATGCCATTTATTATCGCTTCTGTCGATTGTAATGAGTCCCCTCTGCTGTTGTTTCTTGTTCCCAGGTGGTAAATTTTGTATGCCCAGTACGTGGCTCTCACACCCAGACCCTACCTCTGTTCAACCCCACAAACCTGCATTGCAGCATTAAACCTGTCATTGAAGGCAAGCAGTGGAGCGCTGTGCCTTATGTGACTCTTGAACCCCTACAAAACAAGGCCTATGAAATCACCTACCGACCCCTGACCATGACTGCTGATGGGAATAAACACCAGGTAAAGGAGCATTAACACAAACACAACAATGTACTCAAACATTATTTTTGATCTCTGACTTGCCATATCTCCTTTTTTTTATTCCCAGGGATCAGTCTTTTTCTCCTTCCCTGATGGGACAGGCATGCTGTACACCCTGCAGGGAACTGCTGATCCTCCCAAGGCAGAAGATACCATTATTCATGAGCTACCTGCCAAAACTCAACACACACAACTGCTTCCTGTGCACAACTGGCTCTCTAAGCAACAGCGGTAAAACACTCAACCCCACAAAACCACCACCTCCTAAACCATGCAAAAAACAAAGAAGAGACTTCAAATCCAGGATTAACTCTATACTAGTTCTGTTTTTGGTCTAAACCAAATGAAATGTCTGGCCCACTATTTGCTCAATGACACAGACACAGTTACTTATCAGTCTGCTGTTTGGTGTTGAACAGGCAGGTTACATATTTGGTTGTATATGGGAGTTATAGAAGTTTTTTTCTGAAAATATTCACCTGCTAGATGAAAAAATGACTAAACCTACAGTAACACTGAGGTTTTGGGCAGACAACCAAACCTTGAGCTGAAACTTGTTATAAAGTTCGGTAAAGCCAAGAAGCACTGCAGATTTTTCAGAGATTCCTTTCACTTGTTATTTTGTTTGTTTTGTCATTTATTACGAAAACATTGATCATAGCAGCTTTAAAAAAGTTTATTTCACAGGTTTTCTGCGTGTTGTGTGTGACGCTACCAGAAAATTTTAATGCACATTATATTTGCAACATTTTGTAGTTCCTCGTGTATCTGCAAAATATTTACATAGAATTTATTTACTCAGGTTTCATGTGCTGATGGAAATCCTGAAGCCTGACAAACCAGATGCTGCAGTGTCTGTTAAGGGTCTGGAGTACATTGATGTCCCTGCTCTGGCAAAGAGAGAGTACAAGATGTCCTTCTTTACACACAGAGAGGGGCAGTACAACACCAAGGTCTGAAGACATACACACGCTTAGTCTGACTGTGTGAGTCTTGTTCTCGCATCATTCTTTATCTCTTTTCCTCAGGTGACATTTCACAATGAGATGACAGAAGAGTACATGTTCTACCTTGTTACCTTCAAAGCCACAACTCCAGGTGTCCTGTCCACCATAGAGCTGGTGACCACTGTCCGCCGCACAGCCTCGGCCACCATACAGGTGGAGAACCCGTTGACCACAGCTACCTGCCTCACCACTGAGTGTAAATGTGCTGACATCAGCATCCCAGCTCAGCACACTGTGCCAGGACAGTCCAAGGTGATTACAGACTACCCCTTAAACTTCTGTGTCCCCAGCAAACCTTATGTGAAACTCTGTGTCTGGTCTTCAGGGTTGTCTGAGCTTTGAGTACCAGCCTCTGCGTGAAGGCGAGTCCACAGCCCGGCTGACTCTGTGTAGTAATGATCTGGGATACTTTCATTACGACCTGCTTCTCAAAGCTCTGCCTCCATTGCCAGAGAAAACTGTTCACTTCAACACCTCACTGGGCAGCTGCCACTCTGTTCTTGTTAAATTCACCAACTACTCACGCTTCAAAACAGAGTATTCCTGCAAGGTAACAAAATGTCCTGTTTCTAATAATGAGTAGGGAATTTAAAGTGCATGTCATGTCTTATGAAGCTGTGGGTATGTTTTTCTCTCTAATTTTAGTGGAATCAAAGAAAGTAAGAGTGAAATAATTATTTATGAAAACTGGATTTTTTCAGATTCATTAAAAAACTTAAATAGTACAAAACAATCTGAATTGAAAATGTTACTTTATTGTACTGTAGAAACATTACTAATTTGGTTAACTCAAGAGCCAGACAGTTCAATACCTCATTTATTTCTTTACCACAAGTGAAATTTGAGATGTGATTTTGTGACCATCATATGTCATAAGTTGAACCATAAAGAACAGTGATGACTGTTACGAGATGTACTGCAGGACACACAAGCTGACGTTGTCTTTATCTGACATGCTTCATTTACATATTTCAGAATGACCAAAATACTGATGGAATGAGACAGATTGATTGTTTTCATGTTGTTCTCCTTTCCCAGACTGATTGCCCAGACTTCACTGTGGACAAAAGTGTTGGTGTTTCACCGGGCTTCCAGGCTGGATCAGAGGCCAGTGTGGAGGTTTCTTTTGAGCCTCATCGCCTGGGGGAAGTGAGGGGGCAGCTCAGCTTGTCCTCAGGAATCGGTGGTGAATACATTTTTCCCTTACATGGGATCTGTCTCCCTCCCAAGGCCCAGGGGCCGTTCAGCATCAGAGCTGGGCGCAACATCACTATACCGTTAAAGAATGTGTTCCTGCAGACCACCGCTTTCTCCTTTCAGGTAAGGAGCCAATGCAATTTCATTAATCAAGGTTTTCTGAAAAAAGGACAGAGATTTATTACACCTCAGGAGAAGTAATGCTGAGGCTCATTTTCTTGGAGACATCTACACTGGGTCCACTGCCAGCCAGTACAATTGAGCTGCATTGAATTTTAACCTCACACAGTAACAGCCTGATGCAGTCCAGCTGCTTTGAGGCTACTTTTGCCCCTGTTTATTCCAGACAAGCACAATACAGCTTCTTCAGGATTCTTTGTTTGATTAAAGGTCTTCACTTATTAGTTGTTTTATGTGTAAATGATCTAATTCAGGCCCTATTGATCTTTACCCCAGGTTGACAACCCCTGCTTTACTGTTAAAGGGGTGGACAGCATCCTCTCCAAAAAGTCACAAAACATCTTGGTGTCATTTGAGGCCCCTGCAGGAAACTCTGTGGGGCCCTGGTTTGGACAGCTCACTATCTCCAGCCAGCGCTCTGAGGGCCACAAAAAGCCCTGCTCCTGGGTCTATTACCTGAAAGGCTACAGCCCTGACTCATCTTAGAAAAAGATATGCACACAGAAACACACACACAAACAAAATACACCCAAACCCCAGAGTACATCCATTTAGCCATCCATTTGGACTCATATCTTTTTATTTTGTTTGTATGACGCTTCAATTTCATGTGTTGATAATTCAGCCCTGAGCCTTAATGCCAAAAATACAAGCTTGGATTGTATTGTGTTTATTTATAGGTTGTTTTTTTTTTACTTAGCACTAACTCAAATGTGTTCCTAAATAGTTTAATAGTTAACTGAATAAACTTGAAGAGGAAACCTGTCCAGACCTGACATTGCACTCTCATATCCACATGGGGGCAATCACGTCAAGCATTTCTCCCAATTCTGTTGCTCAGGTATTAAAGGACATTACAAATACATAATTCACTCATTGTTTAACTGTCAACTTTCCACACTGAGTTAATTTGTCAAAATCCCCCCATGTGCTGTTAGACAGCCAGCACATTGTAGGTAGGACCAGCTGCTCTTCTGAAAGGGCAGATCTGTAGGAGAGGTTAAAACTGTCACATCACACACACACCAAGAGACAAACCTTGTCCAAAGAAGAGCTGGAGTAACATCCTCTGCTCTTCCCATCCCCACACCTCCTCCCACTGTTGCCACTTCAAATGAAAGGAACCGGGGAGAACAGCAGAGTGGGGAAAGCAGGTGTTTCCTCTTGTCCTGGATGCTTTCCAACAATCCCAGAGGAGTGATGATCACTTCCAAACAGTCCCAAGTGGGGTACAGTTTTACTTCAACATTACCTGACTGGTCAGGACGCCCAGAGCCAAGATTACACTGAACAAGCCTTTTATTTGTATATTTCAGGAGGAAAAAACAATCAAAAATCTGTAGTCTGATCACAGTATATGAGTCGGTTCCTATAATCACATCACGGCCCTTTTCCAGCAGATAGATGGGGTGGGTGCTGTGATGTAAGAGGGGAGCTGAGGGGTGGGGGCTTCACTCTCTCTCCCCCATAGAGCGCAGCATGAGCGCTCCGCAGCAAAAGGATGTGTGAGCAGGCAGCGCGCTACTGTCGGGACGGAGTCCACAAACTGCTCAACAAAGAACAAGCCAAACTTCGAGCCCAGGAAACCCGCGAGCAGCCCGAACCCGTAGCCGGTCAGGACAGCGAGTCCGCGACGGCAGCGCAGTCCGGAAACAGCGGCGCCCAGCCCGGTGGAATCGACGGGCTCGTCCGCTGGATCGTCACCAAAATGAGCGACAACAAGAACATCTCCAGCCGGGAGTACGCCTCCAGCAAGGACGAGGTGGCTGTGGCGCAGGAGCAGTTCTTCGCCCCGGAGCCCCGCAGAGGCATCTCCGTTATTTTGGATGTGAGTATAGAGACCTGGGCAGCCCAGGCGGTGAGGTGTGTGTGTGTGTGTGGGGGGGGGGGGGGGGGGGGGGGGGCTGAGCTGGATGAAGACATCCGGCGGCCGGTGCGCACTGGCCGGGCGGTGCGCACTTACGCACGGAGCCGATTTCACCTTTGACTGCCACGGCTGAAATATGAGCTTAGCGGAGCAGTAGGCAGCAAAACCCGATTACTTTACGTGTAAATTGGACACGTGGCAGTCCGGGATCAAACCTGGGATCTCTCCGGGACTGAGCTGTCTCAGATCTGACTGCGTCTCCATCTTCCTTCTTCTTCTTCTTCTTGCCCCGCACAGAAATTCAGTTTAGCCAACACGTCACATCTTCCTTAGCTATACTGATCTTTTAAAATTGGATCAATGTGTAAACTATAAAAAAAAAAAAAAATAGAATAAAATAAAATAAATCAGGTCCGAGCAGCACAGATTTACATTTAGTGGTGATTTTACTGCAAATCCAAAGACAGGCTGAGGAAAAACCAACGCAGGATGCTTACTACACAGGATGTGTTATCGCAACACTTTAATTATTAATGAAAATGTATCCCAGCCGTATTTTATTGATCTCTGTGTAACAGCCAGAGCTGATTATTTCCTGGGCGAACATCATATTTTATTTTAGGAAGAGGCAGATGAATCTGGACAGGGATCCAGCTTCGTCTCACCCTAACCTGCTGAAGCCTTCCCTTGGAGGCCAACTGTGTTTATTTTAGGACTTTAATGGGGAAACAAAACAAAAGAGAGAACTAGCCCAGTTTATAGAGACCCCGACACCGACCCAAATAGATGAAGAAGGTGTCCATGGAAAACTCATTACCACGAAGACCAGAGGGCCAGCGTATCCTAGTAGCCTAGTAAACTACTTTGTTTGTGTGTGAATGTGAAGGGGGGTTGATGGGGCTGCAGCCAGATTGGATGCTGATACTTTCTCCTCCAACAGACAGCTGCAGTTTCACAGAGCAGGACCCCTGAGTCGAAGGGATCCTGCTCTTTGACTTTTATGTGTCACACACACATTTCTGATGTGATAATCCCAGAGGAGTGATCATCACACACTGAAAACACACTGAACAAACCCTATTATAACCTTATAAGTGCATTCACACTGAATGTAGTTGTGCCAAAATCAAATAATGATAGTGTGATCAAAGCGTATGAGACACAAGCTCCACAAAGTCACTGCTAGAATAGATTATAACCATAGATTACTAATGATATTATGTGTATATCAATATTTCCAATCATTTCACATTGAAGTTTTCTTCAGGATCACTTTGTTCTTTTTACAGTTTACCTTGCAGCTTGTGACAGTTATGTGCTGATTGGTTGATAAGTGGATCAAGCCCCGCCCCCCTCTCCCATCAGCACCACATTGTTTCTGGCATTTTCTCTCTGGCTCACGTTATGTCTTTTTTTTTTTGTTTGTTTGTTTTTATTGTGTTCCAATATTATTGACTCCAACGTTATTATCATGGTGAGGAAGTCCACACCAAAGGGATTAGTGTGTGTGTGTGTGTGTGTGTGTGTGTGTGTGTGTGTGTGTCTTTGGTTTTTCTTGGTTCTCCTCCTCGTTCATCTGAACCCTGATGCGCCCTTTTTATTCTTTAAACCCCTCTCATCCTTTGTTCTCCCCTTCCTTCCTTTCCTACACCTCCTTCTTACTGTACTCCTCTCCTCTGTCCTCAGTCTGAAAACATCCATCCTTAATAAGGTTATGGGAGGGAAGCGGCATTCTGTCTCCCTGTGTCTTCTGTTTTATTCTGTCTTATCTATTTCCCTCTTTGTAGTCTCTCATTTTCTCTCGCTGTGTTTTTATCACAAGTGTACACATACACACACAAACACACACGCACACACACATGCACACGCACACACACACACACCGCCTTCCAACTGCAACACTTTCCCTCCTCTCCGAGCCTCTCTGTCTTTCTCCAGCAGCTTCTGAGCTGGTATCTGCGGAGCTGAGTGCACCCCAAGGTGCAGCCGGAAAGCAGAACAATACAGAACAGCTTGTCATTTGGAACATCGCTCGTCTCAGCAGTTAATGACTTTCACTTTGGCCTGTTCAGTTGACTGCAGTTGCTGCCTGAATGCACCACTCATTTACAGTTTTAAGTAAATCATCTCCAGATTAGTTTATGTATGCTTCTTTCACTTTGTCGTCTGTCATTGTCCTGAAATTGGGAATTCACTTGTGATTTTAAGCTAATCAGAGAAGTACTGCCTCATTCAGTATAGTAATTAAAAGATCTCTGAGAAAAGAGTGAAAAAGTTCAACTTGTTCACGTAGTTTTATTTTATCCAAACAATGTTCCCAATATCCAATATCCATAAGAGATAGAAAAGCATCAAATACTCAAATTTCAGCACCTGGAACCAAAGATGATTTGTTATGTTTGAAGGAATAATGAGTAATTTTTCAAATAAATCTTGCGTTAGTTGATTGCTGATTAATCGTTTCAGGTCTGCTTCAAATGTTGTATGTGAGAATCATAACAGCTGAACTTTTTGAAGCTTAAACAGTTAAATGATTCGGTCTTTTTATCTTTTGCCAGTGAAAAGTCTTGGAGTTTTTTTTTCTTTCTTTCTTTCTTTTCTTCCTCTTACTTAATTTTGTAGATGTGAAATCTCATAAGCTCAGCTCCAGTTCTATTCTCAAGCGTGAGAGGGAAAACCATGAACTTCACAGACTTTTGCACCCTGTCTGTAAAATGGGACTAAGTTAAAACGATAATACTCTATTCCAATTCTGTGCCCTTAGTGTCATTGGCATTCCCCATAGGTGTCTGTGAAAAGTCAGGTTGGTGCTTAACGAGGAATAATTATAGCTACAGAAGTCGACAGGTGAGAAGTAAAAGAAAGAATCATCCAAAGAAACCTTACAGAACTCAAACCTGCAGAAAAATTCACTTCTTTCCATCCATCGATGCTCAAGTCATCAGTGACTAAATCTGACTAAATGAACTGCATATGCTGTTTATTTTTAACACCATAAAGGCACAAAATGAACCGTCTTTCTGTTAGACCCGCCTTTCCCCCCTCACTGTGTGTGTCAGTCTGTCTTCCACCGTACCATTGTGTTGTTTTCTGGCAGTAATTGTCAGTAGGAACAGTTCACACAACGCTCTGAAACACTGATGAAAGTACCAGACCTGCCATTTTTAATTTCCCAGGGAGAGACACTTTCACTGAAGCTATAAATTAGTTAGTGGTTTGTGTGTGTGTGTGTGTGTGTGTGTGTGGCTACATAAAAAACTGACATAAAGCATGTTAGTGAGGTGTAGATACGCCACATGGCACCAGAGCAGCTTCAGTGCTCCTTGGCATCGATCCTACAGGTCTTTGAACTCTATTGGAGGGAAGAACGCTGTACTTCCAAAAGATATTCCCTCATTTGGTGTTTTGATGATGCTGGCTGAGAACTGTTTAACACGTTGGTCGGAAATGATTCACATCATGTTCACTAGTCGTTGAACACTGAGTGACCCCTCACGCCCTGCGGACTGGAGCATTGTTGACCCATTTCTCTACAGTTTTGTCAGGTTTTTCCTTTCATTTATCCCCATTTGTACCTGCAGGAGGTGCACAAACACACACACACACACACACACACACACACACACACACACACACAGCACTTCACGCTTGTTTCAGTCCCACAGCACCTCAAGAGTCACATCAAACTGCACAGCACTGCATCTGTTTGAGTGTGTCATTCGTTCTCAGTGTGAAAATTTCCATTGTCGCTTTCTTGAGTCTTTTTGACACAAAAAAAAGAGCAGCGTTTGTGTGTTTGACCACTTGTTCTTTGGAGAAACTTCCTCATTAAAGTAACAAATGAAAGCAGGTCCAGTCTGGAGTTGCAGCTTGTCATTCGTTGGAGATGAACCTGCCAAAATATTTGATGCAGCTTGTCATTCCTTTAACTAAAGTTAATCTCCACCAAAATGATGCTTCATGTTCACTAACTGCACTGTGTCGTTTTGTGTTCACAGATATTCAGAAGAGCTGATAAAGATGGTGAGTGAATTCATCAAATCTCATTACATGACTGAAAATCTCTTAAAATAGCGCTTTGCATTGTGTTTACATTAAAATGATACACCACAGTTTGCATTTGTGAAACAACGGGTGATGCTTTAGATTTTTGAGCAAACAAGGATGAATGATTCAGAGTCAATTAAGAGCTCTTACATGAGAAAATTTTAAAGTTCTGCTTTTACTTTAATGTCTGAGTATCCTCTGATGGACGTCCAGATGCAGTTTGATAGATGTCCTTTTGTTGACGTTGTACACCTCAAACACAGATATAACTAAGAATATCAATAATGCCTGTGCTACATTCAGAGGTCTTCTTCACAGTCCTTTTGTTTTACTGCTCACTTTGCCTTAATGGGATTGCACCTGTGTTTATTTTTACAATGACAAGCCCAAATGTCCTTTGTAGGCAGGACTTGTCAGTGAAATAGTAATAACATGTCCTTTCTGAATGTTTTTCAGTTCAGTGCTTGCTTTGTACAGTTTGCATCCTCAGCTCTGCTTCCAGGGCAAAAATTTACAGCAATAACAATCTAACAAAAATGAGTTCCCTTTTGGGAACTGTTGTGGTGCCATTGGACTGGTTGTCAGACAGGTTATAGTGTTTTGTTTTTTAGATCTGTTGCATCTGAAACCTTTTGTTTGTAGGAAAAGTTAGTAAACTGACCAATCTGTCTGTCTGTCTGTCTGTCTGTGTTTGTGTCTGTATGCTGTATTTTTAGCATGTTGGGACATTAAAGTGTCTTCAAAGGGTGAAAATGTATATTACTGTCTAGCTGTGCCAGTAGAGCAGTTTGTTTATACCCCCTGATATCTTTCTCTTCATCTTCTCCTTATCTCTATCTCGCCTCTCCCTTTGCTTCTCTTCCTGCTCCACCCTCTCTTCTTTCTCTCATCCTCTCCCACTTCGCTCTCTTTTATCACAACACTGTGTCGCTGACAAAAAAGAATTTGACTAATGAGGAAACAGCCTAAAAGCTTAGCTTTCATAGCAGCCAGATGGCCATTTGCTTTTCCAGTGTGTTTGTGTGTGTGTGTGCGCGTTTGTGTGTAGGCATATTACGCTTTTGCCTGCTCTCCAGTTGTAAAGAAAATATCTTTATGTCAATACACACACTGCCATTCCACTTTATGTAGTCATTGCTTAGTCCTCTGTTTCATTAGTTGTTACCACTATAGCTGTGTGTGTGTGTGTGTGTGTGTGTGTGTGTGTGTGTGAGAGACGGTATGTAGATACACGTTGTATAAAGTACACATAAACTGAAGCTTTTGACCTGGAAGCAGAGACATTTTTTACAGATCCAACTGTTGCCATCACAGCGGTAGCTGACAGCCTCATCCCACCTGGGGTTACCCTGAGAGATGGTCTGAGCCTCCGCAGCAGACTGTGGCAACAATTTAAATGCCCCCTCCTCCGTCTAATTACCGACTGCTCAGAAGCAGAACGTCAGTTTAACACAACAAAATCCACATTTTCATTTCACACTAATCTAGACAACGCCGCTCTTTCTTCCCCATCTCAGGCAAGCTGTTGAATTGTGTTCAACTTTATTATTGTAGATCTGTCGTTATTAGAAACGCACAGCTGCAAGCGGCATTTCAAGAGCCAGATATGAGTGAGGATGGGTGAGAAAAGAGAGTCAATGAGGGGAAAGAAGGCCGAGGAAGGGGGGACAGTGGTTATTATGGTGAAATGTAGTTATTTGATGTATAGAATGTAGCCTGGAAGGAAGGAAACAGCGAGTGAGAGCTGAGGAAAAGCTATTTTTATCCTCCTTTCTCCTGGGAGAAGACTGGGGAACTGTTTTAATGAGTGACTGGGAGAGAGAGAGGGAGAGAGAGAGGGGGAAGAAGGATGCTAACAGGGAGAATTGTTAAAAAGAGAAGTAGGTGCAGGGAGGGAGAGATTGATGGAGGGAACAGCGGGAGGTTGCAGAGTTTGAAAGGGAGCGGAGGGGCGAGGAAATAAGAGGGAGGATTGTATATCTGACAACAGGGCAGTAATTAAGGTTTAATTGGCCACGTTCTGTCTTTACATTCATAGCACAGATTTCAGGCCTGGCCTTCCAGCTCCCGAGCTGCTCAAACAGCCAGCAGGGGAACGTGTGTCTTGTGCATTATGATCCAACTCGACTGCTGAATTCTTCCTACATGTTAGCGTGTAATATAAAAGTCGGCGCCTCAGCATCCCGAGGCTTCTTCTCTGTGTGTATGGAGTGATATTTGTGTGTGTGATTACACTGTGAATATGCACACACATTTGTGTGTGTAATCATCATGGCCGACTCACAGACATTGTTATGAGGCTGCTTGAGTGTTTCAGCTGCCAATAATTCTCTGACATAGTTGCATCATTTGACAGCACTTAGTTTTCTCCTTGCGCTCGCATCATTGCTGCTAATATGCCACAGTCCATTGAGCTGCTACAGTTTGAAACTTAATCTGTGCAAGTGAAATGGGAATGTTATGAAATCACGACTCAGGGGAACTACTTTAATTGCATATTTTGTAATTCTGTGACTGTTGACTGAGTGAACTCATTTACACTTTTAAGTATGAACTCAGTCCTGAATCTTCAGCCACAGGAGCTTAACTCCAGTTTGACGACAGAATCAGGATGAACATTACCTTCACAGTTCAGAAGAAAAGCACCAAGTTTGAGATCAAACTTAATTCTCCAGAGGAGAAAACGAAGTCAATATTTTATTTCTATCTCAGCTTTCCTTCTATTGAAATTGTCCTTCTGGCTTTCAAGGCCCAGCATATCTCATCTGTCTTGTTGAAGAGAGCCATAAAATAAAAAAAAAAACAAAACTAAAAACAAATCTTGTGGAATTGAAACGTTTCAGGAGAATCACTACAATCTGTGGCTTCTCATGTTTGTACAGTTTCTTAAATTGATTGTTGATTTGTAGATTTGAATTAAAAACAAACGAGTTACTGTTCTAACAAATGGTTTCACTTCCCTTCGGTTTCCCAGCCACCCATCACAGCGAGCCAGCAGAGCCACGTGTCGCGCCTCTTATTGTTTATTCATTGAGTCTATTTCCGTTGCTCATGCACTTGCATCTTGTTACAATTACTTTGCGGGTTTTTTCCACTTCAGCTCAGTGTAGAACCCATTACGTTCATATTTGCAGCATTTCAACACAGATATTTTTATGCATGAACAAAAAATTACCATAAAGTGGATGGAAACATGCACATAAGAGTGAAAAGTAACTAAGCATACAGAAAAAGCCCAGTCATCGTTAATGTACCTGAACCTTTGTGAGCTGATGGATGTGAAGTGTACCCTATAGTTCACTATATTCTCTGTCCACCACTTTATTCTTAATGTCACATTTATACTCCTTCAGAGAAATCACTATGCTGACCGCTGACGATAAATTCAGTTAGTGTTGCCTGATATTGTTGATCCAGTTTTATTCTGACTTTAAATATTAAATGTGTATGAAATCGGCCCAGGACTGATCTCACACCAGGTCAGGATGTCACCTGAGCCTCTACACACCTGACCTGACTTTGTGGACTTTGTGACCATGTGAATTAACGACACACGGAGGAGTTTTGTATCTGTTTCTAATCAGTAGAAAGTCGATTTTTTTCCTCATTTTTGCTTCTTGGCTCTTGACTCATCTGCCATCTGCTAATTATCGTCACAGTTTGAGACGAAGACAGAAAGCAGACGGCGTTTAGGGAGGCTTGTTGATTCGTGCTGTCAAGAGCAGACAGATTTACAGCATTACACCTAAAAGTAAATAGGAGGGTGCATATTCTCCTGTTCAGAGTGGGCAAACATCTCATTTATAAGCAACTTAAAAAGATATAGAAATGAGAGGCAAGAAGGAGAATGTTTTATTTCAATTTTGTTATTTTTTTAATTTCTCACCTCACTCTCAGCTGAAAAACCTCACATTAAATTCATCTCCATGAAAATGGTGATTTGGTGGAATTACAGATTTCAAATCGCAGTCTCACTTCTGCCACATAATTCAAAACAACAGCCTTTCACTCAAATCAGACTTAGCCTACGTTCTCTCTCATCTCAATATCCCTTCTTACAGAAATTAAGTTAAACAAAGACAAATTAACAGCTGACATCTCAAGATGGTGTTTATCTGAAGGATGCCTCAGTACAGTGTCACAGGTGGAGTTCTGAATTGATTTCTCTCCTTAATGAATCTTTCTTTCTAGCAGCAATAATAAGCACCAAGGTGTTGTCAGTTGTGTATAATTTATAGTCAGTGATGATTTATTGGCTTTTCTGCCAGATTTGGAAAATTTCAAGATAGAAAAAAAAGAACCAAGTGATAAATTTCAAGTTTTTTGATGTTTTTGAACATTGCATAATCCCTTTAAAAGAATCACTAACATGAGCATTTCAGTAGAATCAGTGCAATCTGTTGAACTCTTGTGAACTCAAACTCTCAGACTTGTACAGGCCCATGAATAAGATCCCAGGAAGGTGTTTATCTGTACAGTAGCTGACTGTTCCAGCCTGGTGGGAAACCACCTGCTGTCATTTAGACAAGGTGCTGATATTTGCACATGGCCGATGTCCTTTGGCATGAGGGGAGCTGGAGTCACTCAGAGAGTTTGTGACATGAAAGTCTGAACAGGAGGACAGAGATGAAAGAGACAAACAGATGGAGGGAGGCAAACATCGACAAGACTGCAGGGAAATTAATGATAAGTGATTATCAAACAGACAGAAACTAAATGAAGAAAGAGGACAAGAGAAATAAAAGATGCTGTCAAGAAGCTGAAAAAGAGGACAAGAGTGAAAGTCATATAAATAAATGAGGTTAGGGAGGAAGATGAGCACAGAGATGCGGATGAAGAGAGAGTTTGCTTCATTGCTGTCAAGAGAAAGAATGAGATGGAGAGAAGATCGTGGCATGTATCAGTGGAGAAAGACAAACTGACTAGTGGCAGACGTGAGGGAGAGACAGGACTGAACGATGAAGTGATGCAGACAGACAATGTGACGGCCGGCACTGGAACATAGTTCATGGTTTATTCAACAGGAGCCGACTGAATCATGACGCTCAGGTCTGAAAGAAGAAACGTCTCTGTTAACTGTCTGTTTCCCAAATCAGAGCGACAAGTTTTACGGTTGCCTTCTCAGCACTTTTGAAATCTAAAGTGCTAGTTTTCATATTTTATATTTTTGGGGTAGTGGCTTTCTTGGCAGGAGTGGATGAAGCTATAGAGAGCCAAAACCATGACGTCGGCGTCTCTCTCATTTATTTCAATAACTCAGTGTGAGCTCCCATTCAGCACTTTTCTTCCATCCGGTTTTAAAAAATCAAAAAAGCCTTCCTTGTGATTTCTTTATATATCACAACAGGCTAGCTTAGCATAAGGCTAAGGCTAAGGCTAAGGCTCTGTACGTTAACTCCCTGTAATTTGTTGTCTGTATGTTTCTGATGAGATACGACATGTTAGTTATTGAGCTTTAAAAGTGTTTTTAAACTTCAAGCTGTTTTCCTACAACTTCTTCTCATTATTTTAGGCTGTGATAACCTTCTTAACTAGTTACAGAGATTACAATAGTACTGGGGACTCCCTCTGAGTTTCTGTTCCCCAAATTTTACGCCAGATCGATATTTTCTTAAAGCTTTTTATAAGCTCTCCCTCTCCCACTCCCTGTCTTGCTCTCCCGCCCCCCCCAAGCCCCCCCAAGCCCCCAGAGCCTGGTTCTGCCCGAGGTTTCTGCCAGGAAGTTTTTCCTGCTCATTGGGGGATCTGTTGGGTCTCTTTAAATAATTTTATAAAGAGTTTGGTCCTGACTTGCTCTATATGTAAAGTGCCTCGATGTAATTCGATGGCACTCTATAAATAAATCTGATTTGATTTGATTTGAAACTTAGCTTAGCATGAATATGGAGGGAAGAAACTACTCTCGGTCTGCATAAATCAAACCAAATGCTCCTTTAACTGATGAAGTACATCACTTTTTTACTGAGTAGCTATTTCCTCCTGTTCCCAGTGTTTTTATTAAGCTGAGCTAAGTAGCTGCTGGCTGTACCCATAAATAACAGAAGCATTGATCTTCTCATCCACTTTACTGCCAGAAGACAAATTAGTTGATATTATAAAATATCAAATTATTGCCTTTAGGTGAGTTTTCAGTTAACTGGTAGAATGATCTCCAGCAGATGGACAGACTGCCATTCACACAGCTCAGCCAGCAGACACGCAGCCATGTCAGGCTGGCTGCAGGTTTTCCAACAGACGGACTTCATATCAACCAGCTGGTTCCTCTGTTTGTGTACACTGACTGACTGACTCTACAACAGGAGTCAGACCTGATGCTGCCTGCAGAAACAACTTCCTGTCTCCAGCTTTGTGACAGTATAAGGACCGATAAGCATTTAAGCCTCCTGTTTTAGTCCAAACAGCAACATTTAGAAATTTTCATTCATCAGAGCATATGAGGTGATAAAATATCTTGATTGAGAGAATATGATGAGACTGACTTTTGGCATGAATGCAGAAAATGAAATTTTGTGTGTTATCTAACTCCTCTCTGATGCATGTAGACTGGAAACATCAGCCGGAAGGATTTGACTGAGCAGTAAAAATGCTGGTAGACGCTGCAGCTCGTCAGCGAGCCAGTCAGTCACAATGGTGTCATGTGTATCTAATTACCTGCAGCATTTAATCACTGCACTGCTGCTAACAAGCCCCCGAGTGCTGCACACTGAAGGAAGCTCTGTTTGGAAGAAAATATTCGATTTTCGTGCTGAAAACAATGAAAACGTGGTAGACAGTTCTGCCCAAAGACGGACTGATTGAAACTGTATTTATTTACAACAATCTTGGTTTCTTGGTTTGTTCACCTGGATCCACGTTTAGTCAAGGAACAACTGTCCTGGCAAAAGATATTAAAAGATTTATGTTCAGAATTAAACATCTGCTGGATAGGAAATAATATTATTCTGGTTGGAAGCTGTTTGTGTGACAGCAGGAAATATGAGCAGGTGAGGTGAAACACGTGGAGACGCTCTGAGCGTCAGTTCTGTGATGATTTTATGGCAGCTTTAGTCCAGAAACACTATCATGTGTTCAAGTAAGGAGTCATGTGGTGCGTTTGGTCGCTGCGTGGCTCCAAACAGACATCTGCAGCCAGAAGTCTGTGATGTGATGTGAAGGAAACCTGAGAGAAAAGTAAAAGGGATCGTGTGGAGGTTCCCTTGGTGGCCTGATAAAGACGGCGCACAGGGGGGACACACAGAAGGGGGGACTGAAGTCTGTTCTCGCCGTTTTGCTCGTCTGGATTTGGATCAAAGGCTGGGATTTAAGATGTCCTTTGAAGATGTTTTCCTCAGCTGATGGATTTGGCCCTCCGCTGGGTCGAGATCAATCCGTCCACTTTTGACTTTGTTCACCTGGAATATTGATACATGCCGAGCCTGCAGCAGCTGAAATGGAAACCTTTAGATCCTGGACTGTAATTTCATGAATGGTTTGGGAACAACATTTTGAACTCAGCCTGGTGTTCTGTAAGAATATGATATGTCTTGTTCCAGCTCAGTGTGTGACGATTGAAAACTTCCTTCAAATGCAGACATACTTCCATTTACAATATTTTTTCTTGAGAATAATTTCACTGACAGAATGACTCCTGGCGAACTGTTGGTGTTTTTCATTTATTCTTCCTTTCTTCATTCATTCTTTGTCCACCCAAGAAAATCCTTCAGTCAATTTCCTTAACATTCAATTACCGTTCCCCCGCTTTCACTTTTATTTTCCGTCCTTCCTCCCTCCCTCTGTGCGGCACAAACTTCACTTGGGCTTTGTAAACGGGGGCCTTGGTGGCAGGACTCCCTCGCCGGTCCACATTTGGCAGCACAGATGAAACAAAGCTGAGCTGCCTGTGGGATGAAGGGGTAATTTGGCAGCCTCAACCCTTCATCCCACTCCCATTCTCCTTTTCTATCTCATCCATTTCTCTCTCTACACTGCTCCCCATTATTCTCTTCTGTTCCATTCCATTTCCCTTCCAACATGTCCCACCTGTTCATATCTCACCCTCAGTCCCTTCTTCTCTGTCCATGTCATCTCCTCTTCCTCTTTTGGTCCTTGTGTCTTCCCCAAAGCAGAGATAGAGAGGTCACAGTTTGAGAAAAAGACTGAGGAAAGGAAGGACAGACTGCAACAAGTCTCTAAACTCATAATGATGTAATGATGTCGGAATCACAGACATCTTTCAAACCAAAAAACCCACCTCTCATCCGTCATTGATCAAACAGAATAAAACCCTAAATGGAAATTTAAAAACTGGCCGTTTTAAACCTTCAGTCACCTTTCCTTAACCTGCACATTCTTCACTGATGTCATGAGAAAGAGAAAAGATGACAAGCAGGAATTACCAGTCTAAACAAGTCATCAGGAACAAAGCCAAGCCTTTAATCAGCCCAGCCAGATTCTTGACTTAAGTGCCGGAGATATGAGAGGCAATCATCGATTCGCTGATGTGACCTTTCCAACCACTCTCTCTCTCACACACACACACACACACGGATGCTCTAAAGATTCTGAACAAACAAACAGCAATGAGATCAGAGGTGGATTGTATTCTGCACAGATTACACCCAGTGATTGTTTGTGCTGTTGTGTGTGTGAGATGATAGTGAATGGGAGGAATAAAACAAAGTGTATTTCAGCGTATTTATTGGATAATTAAAAAGAAGGCAGTCAGCTGGCAGCAGAACAGAGGCAGACCGTCTGCCGACTGAAGCTTTAACTCAGGGAAAACATTCCAACATGTGTAATGGATTTCTTTGAGGTTAACCAGGTCCCAGGGCCCGATGCTGTGCACAGGGATCACCGTTCATGGGATTCACGAACTTAAAGAGGTTTAAAAAAGCTCTTGTGTGTCACCTATCCTCTGGGCAGCAGTAATGTAGGAGCGATGTTTTAAAGGGGCTCCATTCCATTAGCTAAAAGGTGATTCGTAAAAATACACTTCTCTTTTCAGTAGGACAGATCTTGTGTTCTTTTCATGCATGACAGTCATTTTTGGAACTGATTTCTAAGACTAGAGTCCAAATGAAATGAAAATTCTGTCATCTAATCAGGCCAACAGTACAAAACATGAACGACAGGAATAAATGGCCTCTCTGAAAACTAAATGCGTGTCTCGGTTCAGCTTCTTCCTTTCTGTAATATGGCAATTAAAATGTTAGTCAGCGCTCACAAGAACAACTGCAAGGCCAGGTGAAAACAGTTTCCTTCTTCACATTTTCTCAAGTTAAAAGCTCCGATGGAGCGCTGGTGTGGAAGCAGGTAATTAACTGTGTCAGCTTGTGAGTCGTGGGGGTTTGATCTCACCGTACTGCTGGATGATACAGAGGAACCACCTGGTACGGCACTCGAGAAGTTTGGCGTTGCAGCATAGAAAGTGTTGGGGTTTCCATGGTGAACATGGCGACAGTTGATGACTGGCAGCGCTGATGATCAGAGGCAAAGCTGCTCTGCGTTTGTTCTTCTTCTAAGAGCTTCATAGTGAGAAAGAATCAAACAGTGGCTGCTATTTCCTGACTTTTTCCTTCCTAATGAGCAGCTGCTGGGAGCTGCCACTCATGTGAAGGTGTGTGTCCTCTGATTAGTATCTGTGCTGTGCATGTTATCTGAAGAAGGTGTGTGTGTGTGTGTGTGTGTCTGCTGTTATGAGGCAGAAAGCACCAGGGACATGACATTTACATGACACATAATTAACACCATGACCTCACTGGGTGTGTCCGGTGAATAATAACTCAGTTTAAAGGTCTCTTTGGGAATTCAACAATTGGAGTTTAACTTGAACATGGACTGACTTTTTTTTTTTGGCTTCTTTTCCAACAGCTTCATGTTGCTCATGTGTTGGTAAATTCAGTCACTTGTACTTCACCTAAACAGCCTGCACATGAAGTTAAAATTAGCTTTCTCCTTCCTTCTTTCGACTTTTCTTTTTAATAAAATATGTTTACCGCCACATAGATCAATGATGCTGTAACCCTAGTTACCACTCAGTTGCCCCTGGTTACAGCATCCCTGTATTCCTCATGGGAGGCTGTACGGGCAGCTGTTTCCATGACACCAAAGTTAACCCCCATCTTCCACCCCCACCAAAAAAAAAAAAAAAGGCAACTCACTGTACCAGCGATGACAATATCTGGTTTTTGTCACAGCTGTTGGGCTTCAGAGCCTCGTCGGCACTCCAAGGATACCGTAAGCCGAGTAAAAAAAATAAATAAATATTTTTTTTCTTATTCAGGTGGGCTTAGTCAACAGCTGGAATCTGCTTTATCCATTAATCATTAGTTATTAAATGAATTGAATTAAAGCGTGACCTTCATCATGCCGGCAGCATCAGAGTCTCCAGAGGATGAAGCTCATGACTTCCAAATTTTCAGAACTTTCCAGCATCATCATCAGGGTGAATTTTTAATTTGCTGAACACTAACTTGCATGCTAACATGCTAAAGTAAAAAAAAAGAAAAAATCACCTGCTGTCACCATGTGAGCATTTAGCTCAAAATGCTGCCGTCTTTAAAAAAAAACAAACGTGGAATGTTTTTAAAAGAAGTGGAAGGAAATACAGAGGGATCAGTATACTGATACCACTTTTCATTAGCTGTATTATTTTTCCCGTTTCAGCGTGAACCTTCTCACTTCACTGACCACATGTCTGCCACATTTACCAGCTCTGGTCTGAGTGTGCTTTTAGCTCTTATTTGATATTTTCCTTCCTTCTTGCTTGCAGCTACACTTGACTGATCTTCCATCCAGTTACATTTAATATTTATATCACAGCTGGCACCGAGTACAACACCTGCTGCCTGCAGACATACACTAACGTCACGTCACCAGGAGAATTGTTTTGTGCCATCGAGGTGCTCTCAGTTTTCTTAGCAGATACTTGTTTCAACATAAAGACACTCCTGCCAACCGATGACTCAGAGGCCTCCAGTCCAAAGTGACCCTGAGTTGTAAAAGCATAAAAATAACATCAAAAGATCAAAAAGGGAAAGTGATGCCACACTTTTAAACCCCTCTGTAAATATGAAATTATCTTTGGCATGCTGGTCAAACACACACAAGACCTCGTCTCTCTAATTTGTATTTAAATGACGATGCTGTTAAGATGAAAACATAAGAAGACGTCTGGTTAAGGCGCAGAAATTTGTTTCCAGTTGATGGATATTAGCAGCCTCTTACTGGACTCACTGTGTTTGGGAGGTGTCCGTGAACACGACACTGGACCTGCTGCTCCTTAAACACACTAATCAAAGGATGGATTTGGGCCGCAGGTTGTCAAAAGCCGCGAACCAGAACTGGAAAACTTTATCGTCTGTTCCACATGATGACAGAAATTTGTGTTTGACAGGGCTCCAATAAAAACTCACACCATTCCATCACGCTGAAACCCAAATAAAATAAATAAACCACACAATTCAGCACATTTAAGAGAACATAAAAACATACTACATAACTACTCCAAATTGGTGTGAAGACAGGGAAAGATATCTGCTGTAGTCAGAATGTGCCGAAGAGATCGTAATATATTTCCCTGTTAAAGCAGTAAAAAGCGAACGGCGTCTCTGAGCCTCACTGCTCGTTCATCTATTCCTCTTATTCAAAGGTCGTGTGTCTGTCGAACTGTTAGTGTAATTTATGGAGGATTACCTCGGTGACTTCACAGTCGCCCACGCTGTTAAATCCTCGTTGATGTGGAACTTGTCAACCGTCTGTCTTGAATCCTCCTTCAGTCCGTCGGCTTCACCTGCTGACTCAAAGTGAGTGAAGTCAAACTTTTATCCTCCTTTTCAACTCTTGTCCTTCAGTGAGCGAGTTCTTCTTCAGTTTTGGATAGTTGTTGGCAGGAAGGAGGGCAGAAGGAGTGGGAAAGGGTGAGGAATCGATGGAAACCATGGACACGGAGCAAAGGGAAGCCAGCTGATGTAGATTAGTTTACCGTAGTAAACTCTCCTCGTGAACTTTTTGTGTGAACCAACCAAAGCTTGTATGATGCTGCCAGCTGTACGTTTTACTCTGTCGTAGAGCTGACTCGGGTTGAAAATCTATTCCTGACTACATGCATCTTTAACCTGTTCCTAGATTCCCTCCTCCCTCCCTGAGTCTCTGCTTCCCTCCGTTTTTCATCCTTTCCTCCTTTCTGTTCGACGTTTCTGTGGCTGTTAATAATTTCTTAGCTGAGACCATGACAAGTATCAGCCCTGTCAAACTCTTTGTAAACTAAACTGTCGGGTGCAGTTGTGGCAGTTTCCCGTTTGTTTGAGGGAAGTGCTTCATCTGGAAGCTCCTGATTGGAAACCCGTCCTGGACTGCAGAGCTGACAAGATGCAGCCAGTAATGAGGAGGCGGATGTTGAGAATGGAGGCTCTGAAGGTTTCAGCTCCAGTGGGATCAACACAGAAGGTGATTAAGTTTGTCTGTATTTGCAGCAAAGCTTTAAATAACATCACGGGAGTGATGGAGCACTTTGTTCATTTAGTTTTAGCATTCATTTCTCTTCGTAATCTCTCGATTATATTGAAGGATTAAAAAAGTCTGTCATTTTAAATGTAATTTATTTCTATCTAATCAATCACTCAGTGGAGTTTATGTAAGTGTGCCACTCATCAGTATGAATTAGTCGATTGATTAGTATGTATAGTAATAATCATTCTATAATAATGTGTAAAATGCCAATGAAAAACAACCTGATGATTTATTTTTAGTGAAGGAGCTGCACAGAATAATCACTTAAATCTCCTGCTAAACTCGACTGTGCTGGCAGAGAGGCCAGAGGAAAGAGAAACGTTTTGGTTTTTCCTTTTTTTGCTGTGTGATAAGTTTCTAAGTTCTGCTCTTCCCTCCGGTGGGACTGATTCCCGTATGATAACACCTCCTTGCTCATATTGAAAGTGCTCCCGTTTAAACAAAGGAAGTTATGTTGATGCCCCCCCGGCACCCTCGTTAGTCTGCCGAGCTGTGTGATGCCATTAACAGCAAAGAGGGCCAACATGACACCCAGGAATGACCTTTTTTAGCGTGCTGATGTTCTATTATCTTCCATTAAACACATCATGCTGCATTAAAAAAGCACTGTAGTGGGCAATGGTTGCCAATTACTGGCTGGTGAAGTTACAAATCTGGCCATAACAGCCACCATAAAACACCAATTGTACAAATGAGGCCTCCCCAAAGGGCTGATTGAATCAGGAGGGGCTGCCAACGGGCCTCAGATAGTCAGATCTGCAGCAGCGCCGGGCACCTGAACGCATCATCCTCACTCGTGCACTGATATGCTGCCATTATCTGCCATCACCAAGGATTACTCATCTTTAGGACGGACCCACATGTGCATATAAACCACACACACATCTTAACACTGTTCTTCCCATTGTGCTGCGCGCAGTCACACTAATAATAACATTATTATGTTCCGCCGGCAGATTGATGATGATTACAGACTATTCCGCCCTCCGCTGAGACAGAAAATGGATAAGAGTGACTGATGATCACTTTCTGTGGCTCATCTCTTCAGACAGACAGACAGACAGCGTATTGTCTGAGTGAGGATCATATCCTCCTCATTAAGATGAATTATGACCCACATCTCTGTTTTTATTAAATATTAGGAGGGAGCTAATGCCTCAGCTTGTTCAGTTCACCAAACACAGCGTAGGAATTTTCCTGGATGGTTCGAGGGCCTTGAACACATAATGTAGGTCATCATCATGGCTATACTCAGATTCCCTGGAATTGGAATTTTTGACAAGTTACCAAAAATATATCCCATAAAATTTCTACTCCCTGCACTGACACTGGGCCTACAGCGTTACTTCTGTTGGGTTTCATTCATTTGTGCTCTATTAGAATCACTTTACGAGGCTGCAGCACTTTAATTTCATTTAACATTTACTTACTTTGATCATTTTCTTAACGTTACATTATTATCACATTAAAAATTAGTAGGCCTGCAAGCTGGGAGCAATTTTTTTTTTTTTTATGCATTCAAATGCATATGTGTCAGATGAAGCACACTTTTAAATGCAAAGACCAACTTCACATTTTCCTTTTCACAGCGTCTGTGATTGGTCATCACTGCTGTTTTCACATCTGATTTTGCAACAAGCAAAAGCAGGTCACATTAGCTTGTTCGCTTTGGAAACAGGAGGAGAAACGGCATCATGGCGGCCTGAGACTTTAACACTGATCATGGACTGTGTCGTCCTCCATCCATCTCTGCATTGTGTGCCAGCAGAGCCATACAAATCCTTAAAGAACTGCAGTATTGCCCAACAATAGGCTACTGATCTAAAATAAATAATAATAAATAGGCAATAACAGTTTTAATTTGATACAGTGTGTTTGTGGTACAGTAAGCTGAAAGTCTATGTGAGCTGATTTACATAATGTGCTTAAGGAGAGGAAACTAAAGTAGGATATTTAAAGCCTGAAAGACGATTAGATTCATTTCAGTTAAAGCTCAAATATGCAAAGCAGCGGTACAGTTTCTTAGTGCAGGTCATATGGAGCAGATTTACTGGTCAGCTGATTCAACGCCGAATTCAGTTTTTGCATGTTTCGCAATATTTTAAGGTCTCTGATTTATCCGAATGTGTGACTTACAAATACAACAAAGAGAGGTGCAAAATATGTTCTCATAGCAGAGTAAAGCCAACAGAACGGCTGCTTTTTATTTCTTAACAAATATTCATCATTTCAATCCAGATCGTCACACACAGACTAAAACGTATCACCCAATATGCCTTCAGATCAGCTTCCAGAGTGGAGACGGCGTGCTCTCTCTTCTGGTCCAGGAGAGTTCCTGACCCAGTTTGCAGAGCGGTGTCAGGGTTAGCAGCTGATCCAGAATGAACGTGTCCGACTGGAACATCTTAAATCCAAAAGATTCGTTATCTCCTGTAGCTCAGCTCGTTCGTGATGTGTGATTGTTGCCACTAGATCTGACGGGGTTCTGCTGATCATGGATACCAAGTATCAAGTCATGAGAGGGTGAAATGAAATGTAAATCCAGTTTCTTGCTCAAGGACGCTTGAACAGACACTCGGGCCAACGGGAAGATCCTGCTGCCCCCAATCAGCCAAAGAAGCTGATTGGTTAGAAAGAAAGACACCACTGGTGCAGCTTGAGGGTGCGCTCACTGAGATACTAAATGATTTTTGTGCACATGCACGTGTGTTCCAGGTGGGCTGCGATGATGGATAGGGAGAAAGGACGAGAGTGGACAGCTCAGAGAGAATCACTCCTGTTCCTCATTTATCACTGGAGCACACACTTCCTCTGCCTAAAGGCTGCTAATAAGAATCATTTCCAAAAGAGATCGTTTAGACAGATCGGGGAAGTAATAAAGAGGGAGCACAAAAAAACTGTGTGTGTGTTTGTATGTTAATTATGTTCAGAGAGAAAAAGGGACTGTGATATCCTGAGCCTGAGTGCTTGCTCCCCCCCCCACACACCCTCTTCTCGTTGCCATGACTACTCATCATTTAGTGCCCCCAAAATAACAGAGAGCTAGCAGAGGACCAAGGTAATATCCAGCAGGAAACGGTCATTTGAACAACACATCCCTGCAAAAACTGTAAGAACTTGTGGGGACATGCTGTGTGTGTGCGCTGCCGTGTGCGGGATGTGGAGCCCAGCAGGAAGTAGGAAGTGCTAATTGCTTCCCTTTAGTCTTCAGGAAGAGCAGAGAGCTCAGTGGGTCAACCGCTCTGACCGTCTTTTTCTCGCTCACACACTCGAGGTCTGGATCAAAGAGTGTCTCGTGGTAAATTGGGACATCTCTGTCTCAGAGTGTCCCCCCCCCCACCTGTCAGGGAAGCTTCAGCTCTCAGGCCATGTTATCTCCAAACTATCTGCTAAAAAAGGACTGAAGTCAGGACTCAGTTGGGCTGCAGGTCTCATTGTGAAACAGACCGATCCAAACCTGATCTGATGCAGGTTAAAGGCTTTTGAATACTGTTGGATAAGTTGATATGCAGATTCTGGACCTGTTGCAATGAAACCTAATGTCCTACCTGACTGTATTTATCATTTAGACTAAAGTAAGAATCCTCTAGACTCGCTCCTCTTTTCAGTATTCACTACAATCCTGCTTAGAAGAAAGCAACAGCTGAGCCCATTCAGCCTTTTTGGTTACAAACTCTGAGACTGACGCTGACAAAAGCGCTCACCATCTCCAATATTGTTTCCACTGCCAGAGTTCAAACCGGCAGCAATACAAACTACGACTGCTGTGTGACAAACACGAGCTATCTCGCTAATGACACACATGAATGGACCGACATGTTTTCCCCTCAGGACCAACTGTCGCTGCCTTCAATGGCTGCTGAGATTGTTTGACAATGCAAATCTGTAATGAACTCAACCTGACCTCAGTGTTTTACTGCAAATGGCCCACCATCAGAGGAGACTCGGCTCTGGTGGCTGACGCCCTGCAGGACTGTTCAGATTTGATGGAACATACATTTTTTTGGACAGGCACAGTTTGTAAAGATGAGATTGAACTAATTGGAGGTTCCACTTTATCGTTGTGCTGTTTTTGGTAACGCTGGTTTGATTGCAGCCTCGTCGGTGTGAAGCAGTTCCATGTTAGTTCACGGTGCTGTGTGTTGTGTAGATGTACAGCGAGGAATAATGAGCTACTGAAAGTGGATTTACTAATTTAATGTGTATTTTTGAATCAGATGAATCAGACCGGCTGCAGTCTGTTTGATTTTAGTGACTTTTATCTCAGTGGCTTGCTTTCTTTGTGTTTACTTAAATCAATCAAGCTCACAGGAAACAACAGACCTGTGGTGTCTCCGAAGGTGAGTCAAATGTTGATTTATCTCTGAATTGATTCACTGCTGTTGGACGGACTAAGTGAAATGATGGGGTGCGTTGTTGGCATTTTCACCACCTGTAATTTGGAAGATAGCAGATGGGACTACAGTTTTGTAGATCTGCATTTTCCATTAATGGCTTAACAAAGTGCTTTTTTTTTTTTGGTATTTAAAAATAATTTTTTTTTTTCATCAGATTGCAGGTTTCAATCATTCAACTGAAATTCACACCTCTAAAAATCCGAGGGAATTGGATGGACTTAGTGAACCTCTGTGTGACGCTGAGGACATCTTTGTGTTGTGTGTACATTCAGTATAGTAGGTGTTGTGAAAATACAGGAATGCTGTAAAATGAAGACCTGCCTTCTTTATTTCTATCACAGCTCAGTCTCACACTGGCCAGTGCAGCTTTGACCGTGTTGGTTGTGTCTCCTCCTCTTTGTTTTGCAACATTTGGAGTCTTTTTCATTTTGTATTAGCACAAGGTCTTGTACTGCTAATGTACAAGACCACAGCATGACTAAATTATGGAAATCGCAACCACACGCAAACAATACATGTACCAAATCAGCGCGACAAAGAGCGAGGGCTTAGTTAGAAAACCTGCTGGCACTCTCTTTTATTTCTGTTCTTATTTGATTCACATGATTGCTTTCATCCATTTAGTCATCCGGCTGCTGATATAGAGGACTGCAGTATGTCGAGCTTTAATGGAAACCCTAATTTCACTGGATTGAAAGAAGCAAAATTCAGGCACTCAAAATTTCACAGACGTGAAATGAAGCATTATGAAGTAAATATAGCTGATTGTAAAGCCCCCGCTGTAGCTGAGGCCTCTAATTTCACATATCCAACACACCTGAAACTGTATCAAGAAGCACTGAGAGACTGAAAAAAGTGCCTCAGAATTTATATTTTGCAGTTTGGGAACTTTAAACCAACTCTGAAATACGACAGACATTTCTTTTTCCCTGCTCTCTCTAATAAAAGGTGCAGGTCTTAGGTGAGTGGTGAGAGCATATTTGCACTGTGTGATGACATGGCAAATAAACTGAATTTATTTCACACTCTGTTGAAAGTGAGCCGACTGTGGTCCCCCAGTCACTGCCCTTCAGCTCCCCAAGACATTTTTCTGTGTGGCATTAAAATGATTCCTCTCCATTAACCAAGAGGGACAGCAGGACGGTCGCAGCTTCAGCGTCTCGTCTGGAGGAGGCAGGATGTTCTTGGATGTTGTGTTGCCTCCTCTTTGTTGCCAGTTTAAGGGTTTTGTGAGTAGGCAGCGTTTGGGTGGTTGCTGTCATTTATTCTGGGGCTCTGCTAAATGAGTTGCAGGGTGAATAATGGGGATCAGCTGATTACGACACCTGGCTTGGTGACTGCCAAAAGGGAATTTCCCAACAGAGAACAGGGAAGTATCACAGTACATGACTGTACGATGAGTGTGAAAGCCATCAGGTGCCAAAAGTGAAACACTTCTGGACACGACAGGGATCAGAGGCGCTGCACTTTTCTGTCTGACATGTAATTTGGGAGTATTTCATGCTTTAGGAAACTGGGTTAGCTTATTACCTTCCTTGCGAGTGTGTGTGTTGCTGCCTTTCTGGTGTGTTACTGGTGAATTCCTCAGTGGGTCTAACTGGGCTCGCTGGCTGCACACAGTAAATTGGGTCACTGCTGAATTAAACACCAGCTCTTCTGCCTTCAGTTTTGCCTCACTGCTGCGCCAGAGAAGGGCAGGTTAGAAATAGTCACGGCCGCTGAGTCTGAATAAACAACCGAGCCTGTGCGGGCTGGGACAACGTGACTGATGCTGTGAACACAAGAAGTGGCATTTCAGAAGTCTGCCTCAAACAAACAGGCCTTCTGTCGTGGAAAGGTTATGCCAAGTGTCACTGAAAGAAAGCCATTTGTGACAGCTTTTCTTATTGTGTGCAGCAGAAATCAACACGAAGCAGCATCTGAGATCCTCCTTTGGCTTCGTGTTTCGCTAACAAGGAGTGTGAAGATGCGGGATAAAATATATGGAGAGACAAAAAGGGAAAGGGTTGTCACATTCTTTGGTTGTGGGGCTCCTAAAAGTTTTGTCTCATGACAGTTTGTAAAAAAAAACAAAAACTGATGATCTTTTCTGTGAGTGGTCAAAACTCAAACGGAGAGATTGAAGCCAAAAATAGGGAGAAAAAAGAACCAAAAAGCAAAAAAAGTGAATTAATTTGTGTGTTCCTGCGACAAATTCATAAACATAAGTCTGTGTAATCCAGCAGCCGGGGAAGCACCGAGGAGGAGGGCTGATTTCAGAGCAGTGTAGCGCAGCACATTTGAATTCGCCCCCTTTGTGGAGCTGCAGTCCTCCATCTCTGTGGTCCCCCAGCTCTCTGCAGCGGTCCCACGGCTCCAGCTGCTGCATCCAGTCAGCCACATTCAAGGACAACCACACTTTTAGGGCAGGGGGATTAATATTTAATATCTAGCTCTGCATCATGTGGTGAGACAGACAGTCAGGCGTACGAGCGAGCGGATGCAGGACGAAGCCAAAGCCGTGAATAACGACTCCCCCCGTTCCACCACAGAGCAGCTCCCGCTGGATCGGATTGGTTAAAATAAACTCTGCAGCGTTAGTTGGAGCTGGATGATGAATGAAAACAAGTTATTTTGTTCATGATTAATGAACTCCTCCCAACTGTCCCACAACATGTTCAACATGCAGGGATCTAAAGATTATTGTCAGTATGATAATGGACATTGAAATCTACAGCACTTCCTGTTGTGAGGAAGAATCCAATTTGAATGTCATTTCTGCCCAATGAAAAAGAGAGTTATGTATATTTTTCTCAGTGTTCTTATAATGGCGCCTCATGAGATGCGAGAAAGAAGCACCAAGACCCTCTTTGTTTCTGAGGTTACCCCTAACTCCCCCCTGAAGCTCTTTCATTCTGCCTTCCAAGCAGCAAATGATGAAAGTGACTGAAGCTGCAGATTTTTGGCCGGCTGCAGACTCCCGTTAGAATGTGCAGCCTGGTACAAAGAACTCAGCTCTGAAGATAATTTCATTGAATTTGTTTACAAAGGCTTAAAGTTCTGTGTAATTGAGGGCATGCTGCTGTGAGTGGGGGGGAGTGGGGGGCCGTGACATCACAGTTACAGGTGTGGCAGCTTCAGCTTGATGAAGCTACAACAATTACTGCAGACAATTTCACAGTGATGTGTGTGTGTGTGTGTCTGTGTGTTTCTCCTTCAGATGATGGGAAGCTGTCTCTGGATGAGTTCCAGGCGTTCTTCTCTGACGGCACGCTGAACGAGGAGGAGCTGGAGAAACTGTTTCACACCATCGACTCTGATAACACCAGGTCAGCACTGCTCCTCCACTACTGCCTGTGTGTGTGTGTGTGTTAGTGTGTGTGTCTGTGTGTGTGTGTGTGTACACTTAAATACGATGCACAGTATGTCCTGCACACAGGAAATGTCACATCCAATTCTGAAAGCTCTTTCATGGAAAACCTTTTGTGCCGAAGCCCTTTAGGTTAAGTGACTTTCAATATGAAATAACAAAATGAAAATATGATAAAAGGAAAAGTAGAGACGGAGGAAGGGCAGCGTTTCCTCTTTTTACGTCTTCCACTTTTGTTTCTTCTCTGTCGTCAGTTATTTTTGCATTAGTCATCCTGCCCCTCCAGGACATTAACCTTTCTTTGGCTTCTGCCACCCAGGACGCTGTTTTGATTGGCTCTCATTAAATCAGTTTATTGGCCCTTTATAAACAGCCAATCAGCTCATCCCACCTGTAATCAGGAGCAGCATGCTGACACAGTCAGATCTGAGTAATCAAAGGACCGGCTCCGAAACCTGCAGGTCTTCAAATAAAATGAAACCAAGCAGAACAAAAGCTGACCTTTAAGGTTGTTGTAGCATTGAATTAAATTCAATATATAAAAATATAAATCCTCCACCAGGCGCAGAGATTAGCGGAGGATTTATTTATTTTTTTTAAATCAGTGCAGCACGTGGACTGTGGCAGTCTGAGTGCTGCCATCTCTCAGATGTCAGCCGTCTTGCCTTTAGGAGACGGCTGTACTTTATAAATCCTGCTGTCAGAAAAGCTTTCTGCTCGCTGGTTGGAGAAGAGGAGACTTGGCAGCTACATGCCAAACCTCAGCAATATCATGTGACAGCAGATAAGGTTATTGATTGGTCCGAGGAAAAGCCGAAATGACGGCGTAAGCGTTTCCTGTTTAAGCAGGAAGTTGATGGATGGCGAAGTGTGTGGGAGCAGGCAGAGAATGAATGATGTCCCCTCCACCAGTCATTTGTCTATCCGTCTCAGTCAATCTGTGGTTCCCTCCCACTTCCTGGAGCTCATCTCTAATGTCCTGCTGGCGTCCGCTGTGAGGATGCAGCGTACATGCACAATCAGCTGATGGTCTGCATTTATTTCATTTTGTGAGTTTCTGCGTTCACTGTTTATTTCTCGGCCTAAAAAATAGATTTTGATTCAAATTCAGGGAAAAGCGCTTGAATAACTGTCTTAGTCAGAAAAAAACTAACATTGGCATCTTAGACTCTTTCAAATCAAAGTTATAGTAAATTAAAAGTTTTGGAATGGAATTAAACAATTCAAATCAATCAGTGTGTAAAATAGAAGTAAACTTCTTTTGACTTAAAATTTGAACCTTTGTCTTTTTGCTGCGGTCGTTTCTTTTGATTTCTAAGTCAATAAAAGAATACACAAACAAAGAATATAACAACAAGTAATGTTCATCAAATACGAAGAAGCACGACAGCGCTTCAGTCTTAATTTTTTTTATTTGCTCATAACTGGGGCAGAAAACGTGCTGTGATGGATCATGCCTTTCCCATAATGCCACTTTATCAGATTTTTCTGCCCGTTTTTCTGCCCATGTCTTTTAAACAATAAATCTGACTTGATGACTTACATATTTCAGAGAGACTGCCCTTTCCTGGTTGAATTTGCACAAAGCTGCACAGACGTAAACAAGACGCTCAGTAGTTTTAAATGGTTTTAATGAAAATGTACAGAAACATATGCTGATTCTTATTGCCTTTGATAAAGTGGCGGCCCGAGGATTAATGAAACTAAGGTGCCCGAGTCATTTGCAGGGAACAACATAATTGCTTGTTGACTTCCTCAGTGAACATGCAGTCTACTTCTGGAACAGCCATTCGGGTAGTAAACAATCTGCCAATGTTATTTTAGCCAACTGAATGTTGGAACAACTTTATTAGCCTCATTACACTCACATCCCAAAACAGTTTAAAGTGAACAGGACCAACAAACAGGAAAAACTAGACCCAGAGTGGAAGTTTTTAAAGCTTGTCTGTCAGAGTGGCCGATCAGGATTGACTCCTGTGGAAGTCCTGGAAAATGAAACGGCTGGTTGATAAAGCAACGTGAGCCGTCAGCTGTTATCAGGCTGTCGAAGAAAGGTCATCCAGTCAAAAAGGTCACGTACTGATGAAAATATTATACAGGAATAAGCTAATTTAGCATTTTTATTTCTGAGACGAGAATGTTCTCTGTGTTGTGCAGCGTTTAGTGAACAGATGGAGACTTTCTGTGGAAAAGGTCCTACATGGAGGTTCTGCTGTGGTGCAGACAGATGTTGTTATGCAGAGTTTGTGCGCTACAGTGTAAACAAGCGACGCCGATATAATGAGGTCGTCCTCTGAGTGTGTTTAGAGGAGGCCTTTTCTTTCCTTCTGGTCAGTCGACCAGGGAAGGCTCCTTTTACTCCAGCGAGGAATCGTCTGCCAAGTGAGTGAAGTGAGCATGAATGATGAGAGCGGATTGATTCAGACTCCTGTCAGAGAGCCTTGTTAGATCACCCCTGCCAGCCGAACGCCAGTTCTGTGTGCGTGTGCGTGTGCGTGTGTGTGTGTGTGCGTGTGTGTGCGTGCGTGTGTGCGTGTGTGTGTGTGTGTGTGCGATTGCATGCAAAGCCTTTCCTCTGTTTCTGAACCAGTTCTTCTTGATCCTTTTCCTTCCTTCTGTCCTTCCTTCCTTCCTTCCCTCCCTCTGCTGCTTCTCTGCCATGCTGTGATAGTAATGTTGACACTAAGGAACTCTGTGGTAAGTTGACTGTCCATAAACACACACACACACACACACACACATGCACGCACACACACCCCACTGTGCTCTGTCTCTCTTATCTATTATAAGAAATTGCTTTTCAGTCGAATTCAATTATTTTTTCTTTAAGATTTATTCATTCAGCTGCTTTCAGCAAAATGTTATACATTATTTTGTGTTTCTGAAAGTCTTTTGGACCTTGTAATGTGTCAATTTGCATGCATAAATAAATTTATGTGTGTGTGTGTGTGTGTGTGTGTGCGTGTGCGTGCAGACTACTTTGCCAAGCACATGGGGGATTATGAAGGCGTTCTGGCTTCCTTGGAAACGCTCAATCTTTCCATCCTTAAAGCCATGGACTTCACCAAGAAGGTAAGACTTTGAGTTATCGTGCCTGTGTGTGTGTCTGAGTGTGTGTTTTATACTTTCCTCTTCTCTCCCTCTGCTTCCAAATTTATAGAACATATACGCAACTGTTAGTAATATTTTCATTAAATTAAAATCCTAAATTGTGTTCAAAAATCTGCAACTTTTCAGAGATTGGTTGGATCTTTGAGGTCTTACTTGAATTAACTAGATTTATTGTTCTGGTCTGCTCTAATGTTTTTAAGTCAGTATTGCCTGGCACAGCTGGACGAGTGCAGAACCAGATATTTCCCTCAGGACAGTGAAGAGACAGTCTTGGATGTAGATTCACACACATGACTCCAGATGGATCGTAATGTTGCTCCATAGCTGCTGGATGTGCGAAGAACATCTGTTTGCAAACACATTCTTTATGTCATCATCATGTTATCGTCAAAAAGATGATGATATGATGATGACTTCTGCAGCAGATGCAGAAATTTCCACATCTGATTCTCTGAAGCAGCCCAATGGACATCAGCACCTCATATTAGATCAGGCGTAAATGATGTGTGTGTGAAGATAGATGGTGCCTGTGTGTGTGTGTGTGTGTGTGTGTGTGTGTGTGTGTCTGTCCATCTGTATCCACCAGCTCTGCCTTCATTTCCTTCAGCTGCAGGCCATTCAGCAGCACACACACACACACACAACCCCAGGCTAGTTTATCTTGTTTTTTTAATCAGTCATTCGAGCTTCTGTCTTGTTCTCGTGCTGCACCTCTCTGGGAACTGGGAACTGTGGTGTCACTGTGCAGCTCGGCTCCTGCTGACGAGTCAAACACTGAGTGGGATTTCTGAGTGTGTGTTTGAGGGGCAGAGAGACGCAGCGATTGGATGCTAACTTATCCTCGTCTAGACGCTGCAGCTGTCAGTCATTTATCAAACTGGTGCCTCCTCAGACGCCGGAGCTTATCGGATCCTCAGCAAACGTCTAAGTGGACACTAATCTATAAGACAGGATAAGAGCTGGAGTCACTGAGCAGGCTGATACAGTGGCTGCATATATTACAGTTCAGTCTTCCACTTTAAAGACGTGTCAGTGACCTCCTTCACTCCTTCTCTTTATTTATCCATCACAACTTTCACTCATTTCTCACTTTCCCATGCTGCCTCTGTTTACTGTCAACTTTCTCCATCCTTCTATCGCTGCTGTTCAGAAATAAGGAATCATTCTGTATTTCAGATTTCAAACTATCAGTAGACATTTTCTTTATATCTTGAATGAAGCTGCATCCAAAGAGCATTTTTGAGACGCCTGTGTCCAAACTGAAGCAGATGTGAGGAGGTGGAGTGGGCGGAGCTAAAAGACGGAGCGTGATATTAGTTTGAGCAGAAGGCTGCAGCCTGAATCCTGGCCTTTCAGATCCCAGTGAGAATTGATTAGCTCTCCATCTACCTCAGTGAAAAGAGACTCAGAGGAAAGGATTGAGTGAAACAGGAGAGCAGACTTTGCTCTCTGCAGTTGTCTACTGTACTGAGTCTAAAAGCTTTTTCTTGTAATTTATACCGCAGCAGTCTTGGCTCTGTTATGTTGCCGAGCAATGTAAGAGAGGACGCATTAAATTACGTCATACGGCAATGTCGGCGTCATCTGTCACACTATTTCTCTCACAAAAATATAACTTGTCTCGAGAGAAAAAGTTTGATTTCCACAGCTCTGAGGCGTGAGGCTGGACAGACTGCCGCAGAGATACTGACACTGCTCGCCTGTGTCACCATCACTCGTGTCCTGCCTTTCATGCTCCCAGAGGGACGACAAACCCACCAATAATTCATGCAAATGTGATATTTCCATTCACTTCATGCAGTATTAATTATTTTGACTGTCAAGGTATCAATTAGTGGAAGCTGTGGACGCTGCCCGTCTTTGGAGACTCATGAGATTCCTGAAAATGAGCTGGCCATAAAATAATTAGTGGTGATTAACAAACTCTAATCACCTCTGACCATCAGATCAGTCCACATATTAATTGTAATTATCCTGCTAATACACAGTAGATTATTTGAATATAATTAGGCATAATTATCTTTAGATTGTGAAGTGAGATCACAGCAGCAGCTGGGTGATCTGCTTTGTTTCCATTATCTGTTTTGGCTGCTTAGCGATTATTAACTTATTAACATATTGGCATTGCACTTTTGTGGAAAATCCCCAAAGCCCTGACTGGTTTTATTATTTTATTATCAGAGAGTTTCAAGTTTTCAATTTTACAAAACGGGTCTCCGTAGGACTCCGCTCCTGTCAGCATGGCGTCACCATGGCGACAGTTCCCATGGGGACAGGATACGTCGGGGACACTCGTGATGGCTGTTGACCGAGTCGATGCCAGTGGTAATGGAGCCAGAGTTTTGTGTTTCACCGTCAGCAGTGGGCAGTTGACATCTCTGACAGTTTCACGCTCGGCTCTGGTTCGAGAAGCTCACAGACAGTCACCATCAGCTGTTGTAAGAAGCGGGGAAAGTGTGAGGGGATCTGCGGTAAAGGAGGCCGTTCATCTCGGCCACCTTCCTGGATGATGACTCTGAATGTCATGAATCAGATTCAGGTACATAATCCACGGCGATGCAGAGAGACGTCGTGTACTTTCAACCATTTAGCTCTTTTTCTTTTGGTGTGGAAGCTTTTATCACACCATCAGAGTCAGAAGTGGTAGAAAACAATTTTAATTGGCTCGGCGGCCCCTAAGTAACTGCCCTTCCATGAATACTTCACGTGTGTGTGGTTGAGTGATGAGAGCTGAAGCAGACAACAAAAAGATGGAGAATTCATTAAATCTCCTGTCCTATCTGCCCTGTACTGTATAAATGCCGTGTTTAATGAGCCACTCTCATTAGCATTTTACTTTTTCCAGCTGAACGAGTCACCGCTATCGCACACTCACACAAATACACACAACCACACACACTACAGCCTTGTTAAGCTTTTCTCCTTCTTCTTGTCCTCCCTGAAAGTTTTTTTCAGGAAATGGTCTAACACTGGTGAATGAGCCTGTATGAGGTTTTTAGCTGCCTCTCTTCCTCCTCCTCCTCATCTGCTCTTTCTCTTGCGTCTCCTTTTTCATCTTTGCTCCATTTTCTTCTTACGCCTCCAGGCAAATGCTGCTTCGCCCTCCTCATCCTCTTTATCCCGTCTTTTCTTAATGAAGATTAAGGTGAGGCAGATCACGGGGTAGCAAAGGCATTTTGGTCTGTACACAATGATCTGTGAGGAAAACAAGAGGGGAGGGAGACTGAAGAGATTGAAGGAGAAAAATTGTGAAACAGGGGACGAAAGGAGAAAATGGGATGAGGAGGTGTGATGAAAGTGGCAGGAAGTGAAGATGGTGATGAATAAAACGATGAAACGGAGGTGAAGGAGTAAAACGACTCAGCTGGCTTGGTCAGTGGATCTGATGTGATTCTCTGTATCACTTATTCATTAGAGTTTAATGGGGTTTCAGATGAAGATGAAGACATCCAGGAGCCATGATCTGGGGACACAGAGGTGAAACAGCCGAGTGTCATGCTTTCTACAGCGTTTTAAACACTTAGTGAGATCATTTCTGGAGTAAATAAAAATCCTGAGTGGGATGCTTAAACTAAGGAGTTTCCTTCAGTATTAAAAATAAAATAAACTGAACGAGGCTTGCTTACTCATCAGAGGTCAAAGATAAAATCCTCATTAACACTAGGTCGATTTGGTGACACTGTGGTTACCATGGTAACATTACTACTACAGGAAACACTCCTTGGGACGAGGAGGTCGTCCACTGATCTTCATGTCCTTGGGAAAGATATGATAAGAAATAAAAATAATAAAGATCAATATATTCCTGGAATTGGAGAAAAGCAAAATATAGATTGAAAAAAAACAAAAAAAACAACACTGTGTGATGTGATGTGACTTCGGTCTATAAAACTAAAACCACAGTGTGGAGAGGTCCGACAGTGATAACTGCAACCCTGCCGCACTGACTTCACCTGACAAACATGTGGCACTTTTTTCCTCTCCTACTTCATGATTTGGCAGTTGAGTGCATCTAGAGGGAAATTGGTTATGACTAATTACAGCTCAGGCCTGACAGCATGACTCAGTAAACAGCGAGCAGAAAGTATCTTTAGAACAACAGTCAACAGTGTTCAGTCTGGAGCATTTCTGTCTTGACACACACACATTTACAGTATCTTCTATAAACATATAGTGATTTCAACCCCGATGAGTGTGTCCCTCATCTTTATTTATCTGGTGTCCAGGGTTACTATTTCCCTGGTAACCGCGGAGCAGGATGCTGCTGTCAGATGCTGGGATATTAAAGACAGACTTGATGAGGACAAGATGGGCTGAGGAAAGAAGCTGACAAAGGTCAAAGGCAGAAAAGAAAAGCAGTGTGGAGTGAGAAGACTGAGTGAAAAACTGACAGGAAGGAATTAAATTAAGGGATCAAAACCGTGAAGAAGCAAGCAGGAAGTGTAGGAGGTGAACGAATAGGAGAGAAGAGTTCAGACGCTGAATGAGAAAAGGCGAGGGAGGTCAGAGACGCAGCTTGACATCCCTCTTATTGCTGCCGATGATACTGTGTGAATGAGGAGGAAGCTCAGCGGCTCCATGACTGAAACCAATTTCATGGTTTGACATCATCTTTCAGCTCCTGAGTGGTCGCTGTGCTGCAGCCTCTTTTCCTCACACAGTACTCGACTGGGTAAAGACCAGAGTGAGCTACTTTTCTTTGGTGGCTACAAAGAGATGGTGACCATAAGAACTGTGATTGTGTTTCATTCCGCGGTTGGAGGTTGTCCACATTTCCATTTAGCTGCACTGCGTGGATGTTTTTGAGTGCAGCTTCATCCACTCATCACAAATACTAAGAAAAGCTTCAATTATTTGAAATAATAAAAAATGCAAACTACTTGTACTCATTTGTCAGGCTAAATAATGTCATTATAATATCAGCTCGACGTTTGGCTGACTTCTCTGTAATATCGACAGGACCAGCACTTCCAAACTCTGTGAAAAGAGTGTGCGTCATTGTTGGACTAAACAAATAAGAAGGACAATGAGTGAAGACTTGAGACAGTGACAGGCAGAGAACAAGGCGTATTTGAACTAACTCCCATCATTATATGATGTTATAGTCAGCTACAATCCTGATCCGATTTCATGCAGAGCGACCCCCCCCCCCCCGTTTTTGGTGTTGCAGATTTGAAGTCAGCTCTTTGGAGCAGCAGCACAGCCGAAGAGCAGCCACCATGTTACTTTTTTATTCATGTACGTCCCCTGTTTACTCTGCCGAGCTGAGGCGAACACGTGATCGACACACCCACAAAGTGTGCGACTGGCTGACTGCATCCTCAGTGTCTCCCACAGCTGTTAATGATGTGGGCATGAATAATTTGTGTGTGTGTGTGTGTGTGTGTGAGAGAGAGAGAGAGAGGCAGGCAGAGTGTGTGTTATCAGCTGGGTGTGTGTTGACTGATGAGGTTACACCCAAAAAGCATGAATAATGCAGGGGAGTGTGAGGAGTGAGAGAGAGAGAGCCGGTGTGTGTGTTTGTGTGTGTGTGTGTGTGTGTGTGTGTGTGTGTGTGTGTGTGAAGGAGAGAGAGGCGGCTGTCGGGTAATTGGTTGAACAGAGCGGAGAGCCAGAAGAACTCCACATAAGGATTTACTACAGAGAGAGAATGAAACATAAAAATGAACCAGAAAGCTCAATCCAGTGTCCAGTAATCCCTTTTCTCTTCTGACCCCCTTTATTCTCTCCCCCTTCCTCCCACTTCTTGCCTCCATTTTCTCCCCTCTTATCTCCCCCTCCCTGAGCAGCTTCGCTTCCTCCTACTGTTTCTCTCTGCCTCCATCCTCCATCCTCCTCCTGCTCGCCTCCCTCCTTCCTCTGCGCTCTCCGATTAAGCTGGCATGATATCTGAAGGGTGTGAGAGTTTCTGATGCCTGTTAGTGGGCTCGCCTTCTGTTTAGAAACAAACTCAGGCGCTTCCTGCTGTGAACTTCTGCACTGAAGCCAGTTACATTTCTCCAAAAAATAAAATCGAAGTAATCTATCAGCTCCACCGTTTGTTGGCATACTTTGTTCTTGACTGCGAACAGTAATGATGAGTTAATTCAAATAAATGTATTTAAATATGTGCAGAATGTTTGTCTGCACCAGCTTTGAGGAAAGGAGCCAATGGGCCGGCCCTTCTGCTTTTGTTACACAACCATTGTTGACACTTTTCATGTGTAAACACTGTGAACCCCCTCCAGGAGGGGCTGCCTTGAATTCAGCTCTGTCCTTTCAGCAATTACGGAGGCGTGTCCTTCCACACGATGAACAACTGAAGCAGCTAATATCACTCTTAAGATTATTCACCATAAACATAAACCAGCCTTTAGTGTCCCCCGATCAGATCCATGGGGGAGGGATCATGCCTGATGAGGAAAGATAATTACTGTATTTCTCAAAATGCTTATTTTTCCTTTTTTCATATCAAACGGTCCAGTTGTATTTCATCTCAGATCTTAAGCTTCACCTTTTACCGAGAGTGTTTTGTGCTCAGGGCCTGAAATGAGTCACAAATTATTTTCAAAAACATCTTTCAAGGTGGAGCACAAACTGGGTAACAGCCTGATTTTGGCAGTCTGCATGACAGCGAGGTCCCTGTAGGTGTAGTGTGTCTGTGTGAAACTGGTGCGGCAGTCAGCCGTCTATGTTGGTGTGCTTACCCGCCAACGCCGGTTATGAAGCTGTTATGTCTTCCTGTTCAAAACCAGGAGCTGCCGTAGTATTATTGACTTGCTGTGCACATGTTTTCTCCTCACCAACGTGAGCATACGGTGGGATATAATCACATCGTGCACAGAAGATTTTTCTGGTTACAGGGCATCTTATGTAGATGCTGATTTTGCAGTATTTGTGTGTCTGTGTGTGTGTCCATGTTCAGGCTAGCGGCCTGCTAATGGACTGGTAGATCTCTCAAGAGGAGCAGCAGCATGTGGTCAGCTGTACCAGTCCACCATTAGTGCGCTCTCTCTCTCACACACATTCAGTTATGTTTCTTCCTGCCCCCCCCCCCCCCCCCCCCCCCCCCCCCCGTCTCCTTTTCCAACGTGCCTTTTCAGCTTCCTCCTGTGATGAAGACATTTCTGCTGCATGGCCGTGAGAGGAGACGTAAAAAAGGAATGTGTTTCTCTCTGTTAGAGATCTGATGCACAGCTCTTCTGCTAAAATGCTGTTACTGAGAGACGTATAGAGTGCATTCGCTAAAGTACCGTTTTAATGGGTCGATGTGTGAAGCTGAAGCAGGATTGCGGGGGTTAAGGAGGTAGCCTGCCAGCTCGGGAGCTGCACTTGTGCTTTGCAGCTCATCAATCCTGTGTTATCCTAAAGACCTACAGTAAGGAGACGATGTTGACTCTGCTGTGACTGCAGAAATAAAAGCTGCTGCCTCTTGAGCTGTGAAATAAATAAAAGGAGAAATCAAGACAGACCTGCTGCGACATAAACTACTTCTACAGGTTGCCATGGTAAAAAAATCATCAAACCAATAGAAAGTAATAAAAGATGTTAAAATTGGCAGCTCAGGGTTAGGGTTGTTCTCCGGAGAACACACCTCGGTAGGCTGAGATGTGGCTGGTGAACTGCCGGAAGCTGTTTGAAGACCAGAAAGGAAATGAAGGCTTCGTTATGAAAAATATCAACTCTTCTCCTCTTAACAACTTTTAACGAGTACATGCAGATGATCAAACTGTTTCAACTACAACTTACAAAAGAAATTCAGTCAGTTTCATTGTGTGTTCTTTACCTTTACCTTTGTTCTTGAACTACTCCCATTAACTAAATATAAACTTGTGTGTGTATTTGCCCACAGTACACATTTAAGCAGCAACAAGATGAAATTTACAAATGTGTAAAAACACAAATATTTCTAATCAAACTTAGACTTTAATTATGATTGTGCAGAAAGAATACAGCGTATTTGGAGTATTTCTGTTGTGAGTAATTGAAATGTGCGTACACTCCATTTTTAATGCATAGCATTAAAAATCCTCCGTGTGTTAGTTCTTAGCTGCCTTCTTTGGTTCTGCAGGTTGTTCGTCAGTGTGATACTGATTACTGTGTTGGCTGCATGCTCAGTGCAAATATTGGAGCGGCCCGTTTTTCAAAGAATCATTCCATATTGCTCCTCGAGATGAAGACTAAAATAAAAACTCAAAATATCATTTTCCAGCAGCAGAGTAGGCTGGCTCACACTCAGAGGTTTCTTTTTTTTTGTTTGTTTTTTTATCTACCCTGTTTTGATTCAACCTAAATAGAGTCCAAGGAAAAGTCCTCTCCTCTCTTCGATTTCCTTCCTGTGAGACTGATGAAGCTCTTTCAGGTCAAGCTGCTGGATAAGAGGACTTATCGGTGAATCATTACCTGCACTGACAGGCCGTCTCCCGCCTCTCTACCTGACTCATGGTCAGACCTTGCAGCAGCTTTTTCTTTATGCATCTTTTTTTTTTTTTTTCTGTGAAAGTGATGAGGCCATTTTAAGATTATTTACACCACGCAGCGCTAACACTGCTTTTTTCCGATCGTTGAACAAGACAGAGAGAACCAATCTCTGTCTCGTTTGGGTGTACCCCATTTCATGGGCTGCTTCCTTTCTAACACGAATTGGCCTTGAAGGTTCCTCGGTCAGATCCAACGGAGAACGTAGCAGTTGCTTGCTACATTGGTCACAGGGATGACAGATTGAAGTGCAGACCTGAAATAAGTAAAAAAAAAAAAAAATACACAATCACTGAACAGATCATCTCACACAGAGGCTCAGTGACTATAGCTCACCTCAAACAGAAAGACTCATTCGGCTGTTTGAAAGGAGTCCATTTTTTTTTAAACAAACCTGTGACTGTCTCATCTCTAGGTCTTTTTCTTTTCACTGGTATAACAGAGATATTTAGAGGTTTCCTGTACTAAAGTATGGCCAATATTACCACATTCACGATCTTTTTTTTTTAGACCAGCACTTTTCACGTCCACCCCTCCACCAAGCTCCTGTAGCTCCATCTGAGCTGAATCATGTCTCCTAATGAGAGCAATCTCCGTAATCACTGATTACTTCTGCAGCCGCCAATATCTTATCACAAAAAGCTTCTGTGTGTGTGTGTGAGCTGTCCTACACATGTGCAGATGAGTAGGTGGATGGTAATGAGATTTGTTGTTAACCTTAAGAAGAAGTGCATGAGAGCTGAAAAAACTACACACACACACACACACGCGTGGATAGACTCACAAGTGAACCTCCTGCCACGGTCAATCTCTCCAACCAGATTACATTTTTTTGATCTTACAAAAATCCCTCCACCTCCACTTTGTGATAAAAAGCTGATACTCACACTGACTTCAGGTCACATTGTCTTCACACACTCTCTTTGTGTGGCCTGTGTGTGTTATTTCGCACGCAGCCTTCGGTAATGTGCGAAAAACGTATACGATAGTGAGACTCATAGGCGCCATAAATTATGAGAGTAACACAAAAACCATAACAACACTGACACACACACACTTGCTTCCAATAATACACAGGGTGGCTAATCATCAGGCTGTGTTTGGGGAGCCAGCAGTGATAGATGCTGTATCTCCTCCTGGGTCAGTGATCTGTGTGAATTATAGATCACAGCTTTTCTATCCCAGGTTTTGTAGCTGGGCCCATGGGACATGCTCAGCAGAGGGGGAGAGTGGGGGTGACGGATACATGCTGGAGGGAGGGGGGAGGAAAAGGCCGGGGAGAGACAGGTTGAGCACACTTTAAAATATAAATGCATGACTCCACAACACGCTTCTTTTTTAGAAAGCTAAAAAAAAAATAAAGTCTTGTTGCGTTTTCAAATCTGTTGGATGGCTTATGGTTCACTGGTTCACTGTCCTGAGGATCCAGCAGCACTGAATGTGAGGCTCAACATTTTATTCGGCGAACCGTGGTGCTAGTCCAGTTTTTTAAAAAACTGGCACAAACTGGACAACAGGAGTGTGGAGCATGTTAATACAGCCATTGTTCTGTTCTTATTTTCAGCTATAATCCTCATTTTCCTGAATTGTTGCAGCTTTTCCCATTTGGAAGCTGTACGCAACTGGTCATTTTCAGCGTTCTGATTAAAAAAAGAAACAATTACTGCCGGATGCAGAATCCTGCTGAGGGTTCAGTCCAGTCCCTTCCTTCAAACGCATACCTCGGACTCAGATAGTACCGCTGGACTCATTTACTGTGTATTTATTCACAGTCTCAGTGTTGTAGTAAAAGTTAGTCAGTAACTCTTGAGTACAATGGAAAATAAAAACATTACCACAAAGTCTATAATCACAAAAATTCTGTGACCATAAAACCAAAAGATGCAGAACTGCATTTTCACAAACATGAGCTGACGAGCCTTTGCCAAGTCAATGTGTTTGCATATTTGTGTGTGTGTCTGTGTGTGTATGATCCAGTGAGTGTGATAATAGAAGTCAATATGTCCTGTGTGATTCTGCGTCTCACGGGAGCGTTGATTGTGGTGCAGCAGAGAAAGGCTGACTGCACAGGAACCTTAATTGTCTCCCTGAATCACTGCGCTGTGACTTCTGACAGTAAAGCTGACATGACCGACTGACTCCACTCCCTCAGCAACATATGTAGTCAATTATGAAAATGCATTTAATCATGAAGTTTTTATGAGTTAATCTGTCAGTTCCTACCGCATTAAATGCGTCACAGCAGCATGTGAAAGTTGTTTGTTTCTTTTCTTATAATGCTCAAATAAACCTCAACCGGTTGACGGTTCGCTGAGCCCCACTGTCATTATGATTCGATGCTTCGGCACAGGATGTGAAGAACAAAACATACAGAAGTGGGCAAACACAGAATTAGACTTTTTATCCGTCTTGTTGGCCCTCCAGCTGAATTGACTGGGTTTGTACTAGAATCAGGTGCTTCAAAAAACTCTTTCTTTCGAGTTTTACTCTTAATGTTTGCTGCTGTTTTTCTTTTCTTTTCTTTTTGTTGGAATAACACATTTAAAGGTGTCTTACAAATTTGATGACCACTGTGTTGCTGTTACATGGGTTGATTATCGAGGCTGAACCTGCACAGGTCCCAGGTAAAAACTTCCAACATGGAGTTAGAGAAACATTATTTTTGCAGTTCGGTGCAGAACTACAACAACTTGGCTTGTTTTATTTTAGTTTTTTTTTTTTTTTTTACACATATTTTTTTCCTTTTCAGCATGACAGAGAAACTTACAGTGACCTAAATGACAAGAAATCTTCCGATGTGCTTGGCAAATGTTGTGCTATTTGAAGTAACGCTGTCTTAAAAATTCAGCAGTGGCACACATACGTATTGCACTGTGTTGATGGGATTAAAGTCCATGTTACAGTATATAAACACAAAGTTTCGTGATTTTAATTTTGACAGGATAAAAAACAGACACCACCCACATGCTTCCAACTGCAGAAACAGCAGCACTTGTGATGATTTAGGGCAAGTCTATGAAGCTGATTGATCAATGGATCAATACACTTCAAGCGACATGACAATGCTGTTTTTTCAGAGGAATCATTATTGCACAAGTGGAATGAATGATGCTGGTGGAAGATTGATTTACAGATCATCAAAGAAAGTGGATGTATTTTTTCTGCTGAATCTAATCTGTAACAGTAAAAAGAATATTAAAATCCCAAAACAGTATTTTTATGTCATTAATGGCCCGGGCTTTAGGCTCAAAAGTCAAAAGTCGGTTTTAAGTTTTAGCAATCAATGAGAAATTTGAGAAGGAGAGAAGCAAAAGCTGCAGGAGAAAAAAAGGAAGGAGGAAGGTTGGCAGCAGAGGGAGTCAAAGCTACAGGTCTATTTTTAGTTGTCATTTTCACCACCTCATTCATTGCATGTCCACCTTGAGAAGCTCTTCAGCTGCAGGAATGACCTGGTAAAGACTTTTTCAGGAAAAGTATTTTCAGAGGAGGAGGCTGTGATGTGTGAAAGACGTAAAGGATAGAAAGATGAAGAAAACTGAACTTCAGATTACTACAGGTTTTATAAATATGGATACCATCACGTTAATTTATTTTTTTATTTTTTTATTTCCCCAGGTTTATGAGAGAGGAACCAATGTGGAGCAGTTTGTGACCCGTTTCCTCCTGAAGGAATCAGCCAATCAGATCCAGTCTCTGCTGAGCTCTGTGGAGAGTGCAGTGGATGCGATTGACGAGCAGCACAGCCAGTCGGGGTGAGTTTGTGGTTGTCAGTTGTCATAATGGAAACCAGGCTGTGTTTCAAGAACAAATTGTGTTTGGTTAACTCACACACACACACACACACACACACACACACACACACACACACACACACCTCCATCCCATTTCATCATCTTCAATCTCTTCCTCGCTCCTCTGCTCCTTCCCCTGTGGAGCCTTCTCTCCACCAGCTCTCCATCCAAAGTCCATTGTCACTTTCTCTTTCGTTCATTTCTCTAAGACCCTTTAGCTCCTATTTCCTCACCTCCTCTCTCCATCTCTCGTTCTCTCAGTCATCTACCTGCCAAGGTGAGTCCACGGGCGTCAGAGAGGCGCAACGAGAACCTTGTTCCTGACTATCCCCCCAACAACAGAGTCAGCGCCAGGGAGGGTGTCAGGACCATCAACACTGCTTCAGGTGACACACACACACACACACACACACACACACTGCAACACTTCCTCCCATTCCAGTGAGGCCGTCTGTCACGTGCTTCTGTGATTAGCATCCTATCTGCAGCCTTGAGTGAGCGTGTTCATAACTCTGGGCAGAAAATCTGTGTGGAGTCTGAATGCCACTCAGCACTTTTTCTGTTCACTGTAGACCAATAAACACACACACACACACACGCACACACACACACACACACACGCACACACACATATATTTATTCTCGATTGTAAAAGACCTCAATCAGCCAACCGCACAAGTCTGAAGCAACTTTCCTGCAGTGGACTGCAGGGCAGTACAGATAAATGGGTGGAGAAAAAGGCAATAGGGAGGAAGGGTACTGAAGGGGGAGAAATGAATGGAGGGATGGCTGAGGACTCCAAAGAGAGAGCGCAGAAAGTTGCCAAATAAATCTCTTAAAGTGTTAAAATCAAACCTGTAACTGTGAATAAGAGTCTATTCAGCACTTAATACTTAAAATCTGCTACCTAGTGCTGTTTCTTATGGAGAGACCGAGTTTAGTTCCAGCTGCTAAAGCACCCACCAACAGCTCGAGGTTGTGCCGGACTCTCGTTACTCCTCCTTTCTCCCTCCTCCCCTCCCTCCATCCCTCTCTATCTCTCCGTCAGCTCGTGGTTAAAACTGCAGCACACGCCCGCTGTGACACTTAACACCCACTCGAACAAATTGCTCGCCAAAGAAATGACACTTCAGAAGTTGTTGAGATATGCCAGCATTTTATCACAACACAAACTCCACGGAGGAAAGGTCGAACAAAATAAGTCAAGGCTGAGGAGTAGCAAGCTATTATCAATCACTCCTCAGGATTGTTATTGACAACCCCGTTTATTGTCCACGTGTCATTTGGACTGTGACATGCTAGAGGAAGGTTAATTGTTGACAACTTGAGGGCCGGCTGAATATACCGTCACATTTTGGTAAACATCAATCACGCTGTTGATATTGTATCTCCATTTGTGCAGCAGTGACCAACAGATGGTGTGCACATTGTGGCAGCAGACAGAAAACAAACAAACTTTTGTTTAGATTGAGTGTTAAAGCACAATATTTATGTCTCCAAAGTCAAACCAAACGTGCTTAAAGCATTCACTTCTGAAAATAAGAACACATAGCAAAGGGTTGATTTAATGATAGTCTTACTGTACTGTAATTAATATTATTGCACACTGACTCCTGGGAAAACAACATGGGCAACACATTGTGTTGTTTCAGTGTTATTGAGTGGTAACAATAACTATCAGAGGGTTCATTGACACACCACTGAAATAATGGTTACTGTGCAGTTTTTCTTTTTCAGGTAACCATGGTCCATAGCTGTGGTTAAACCTGACAAAAGTACTGCTCCACCAGCACCCTTTCAATCTTACAAAACACAATCAGACCCTTTTGATAAACCGAAGCAGGCTAATCAACCTTTAAATCTTCCCTTTTGTAAAAGTCCAGCATGAATGTCCTGAACATACAATGGAGTTGTTGTTAGAGCCGTTATTGGTTTACCAAGTGATCAGCAGAGGTTGCTCTCCTGTGTTTTATTTAACAGTACATTGACTGTGTCACAGGAGACCACAGCAGGCGAAGACACACAGGCTCCATGCTCAGTGCCTTTCATCAATACCAAGGCCGGTGCATTGTGTTTGAACTGGGATTTACAGGGTCACCGAGGAGCTTAAATGGGAAGACTGCCGCTAACATTTGCCTCGGTTTCTATCAGTGTTTGTGATTCATCAGGATGGAGCGAACACACAGAGATGCGAAGAGTGTGACTTTGCTGTCGGACCAGATGGGATGGCAGCGGTGACACTTTGTTCTCACACAGACTTGTAATTCAGAGAAGACACTGCCAAAGAACAGTTCACTCCTCATCCTTTACTTCTAAAAGTTCATCCTCGTACTTTAAACTCACAAAGGATCGTAGGGAGAAACTGTTGACACCGCAGTAGCAAATATAAACACAGGGATAAAACCAGTGAACTGTGTGTATCCGCGCTTATACAGTCTAGCTATGGATGCTGATTTACTAAAAATGTCAAACCAAACCAGGGGGCCGTCTTAACTTAGCAGAAAGACGCAGTGGTGACGCAGGACACTGGCAGTAACATCGTGGTCTAATAAAACAAGATCAAAGTGCTGCTGGGTAATAACACAGCCAACAGTGTACAGTTAGCATGAACATATATGGACTTACTATTCATGTTGAGATCCATTTCCAAATGTGCAAATGCATAAACCAAATCATAGCAGAAAAAAAATAAAAAAATAAATAAAAAATATATATAAAAAATTCTTTCATTGCTTTGACTAAGAGTTAACATTCAAAGGCCCGATCAAAGTGAATATTATATAGATCTGTGGCTTTAAAAAAAAAAAAAAAAAAAAACTTGAATCAGCTGAAATTATTTCAGTACTTGCAGATTTTTAAGAGTTTGACCAAAAAAGTGCACAGCGCTGAAAGAGAACTTGCACAATCATGTCATCTAAGTGCTGTGTCCAATGATACATCTCATTTCTGACAGAGGTGGTTTTTTATGAAGACATTATTACACATTTTTATCTCTTTGATATTAAACCAGTCCTGACAGGAACTTTTCTCCTTTTGTCATTTTTATGTGGCATCAAAATGCAGAAACAATGTTCTACAGACAATATGTAGTTGATAGTTGATTGATACTGGTCTGAAACGGAGCCTTTGTAAAACCTGCTGTATGTTATTAGTTATTAGTGTTAACTTATCAAAGAAGTCAAAGTAAGCGACGTTCACAATGCAGTTGTTGGCTCAGACCAACCAAGTTCTTCTGAAACACAGCTGGTTGATGGGAAGGTCAGTAGTTTGCTTCAGGGTGCACTGAGCACAGGGCAGATGGTGACATACAGGAGTTGGAAAAGTTTTCAACCCAAATGACGCTGAGCCTTCTCCGGGAGGAAAGTGACCAACACCAACATTTTCACGAGGCATTTCATATTTCAGGCCGGCCTCACACACAGCCACACAGCATCAGAATTACTGGGCAGGAAAGAAGCTCTACGTGACAGCAGCGGTTCATCTGGAGTGTTTCCGGTCAGTCTTCAGCGTCTGATGGAGAGATGAAGTTATAGATAAAGTAAAATATTCAACCTGTGCACTGTTCCAGAAAGTATAGAAACGTGGAGTTTGAAGTTTGGGGCTTGAGTTTTAGCCGCTGACATTGTGATGAAAGGTCACCTTACTGGATTTCTCTGAGCTTTCAGCCACATCTTGAAGCCTTCAGTTCATTATCAGAGTTTTCTTTTTTGTCATGGAGAATTTGGAAACAGTAAAAAATGAACAATGAAATAAATATAACAAGTGTTTTACTATTAAATGTACAGAATGGTCACATATTTGATGTGATTATTCAACTGTTTTTAAATTAGCCACAGATGCTTTATTGGCATCATAGAAATGTGAAACGGGTGTAAAGTATTACTGCCACTATCACAACAAACAGAAATAGATATTGCAGTTTTAGAAAATCTATTTGCGGCACATAGGCTCTCTTATTTTTTAAAAAAATTTCTCCTGACTTTCTTGCTGCCAACTGCTGCTCAACATTTTCCAAACGCCCTTCAGGTCTATTAAAACTCACTCACGTGGAAACTTTAAATGAGTTTTGGGTATTGGAGCAGGTATTTCATCCTGATTCCCAAACAGGGCGAAGAAAAGCCGGCCCGCAGTGCTCTCTGTCAAACTTCTTCTGCAGCGCTGTCTCTTTTTGTCTCCCGGTTTTTCTCCCCCTCCTCTCCATACTGTAGGTTTGGCTGTAAAGCAGCTCTGACAGCAAAGAACCTTCATGTCAGCCGTGCTTTGTCTTGAGTCAGGATGAGTCGATTGATTAATGACTCCCAGATCCCCTCTGTCTCCGCTCCCCCTCGGCCACAGCCTCCTCCTACATGTGTGCGTTACTGCTGCGCTCCTCAGTCATTTCCTCACCTCCATCCTCAGTGTTCTCCTCTGCTCATGGCAATACGCTCGCCTTCTCCTTCAAGTCTTCTCCTTTTCAGCGCACAAAGGCTTATGTGCTGCCTGTGTTCTGAGAAAAACAGACAGAGGTGAGGGAAAGAGAAACGACAAAACAGTGAGTGGGAGATGAGAGAGGAAAGGCATAAAGAGCAAGGACAAGAGGGAGAGGGAGAAAGAATAAGAGCTAAAAATATCCACGGCTGTCTGTAAGTCAAGCAGCTGGAGTACATACAACCCTGTACAGTATCTGAGTGCATCTACCGTTTAATTATTCCCATATAAGTAAATGTGTTTCATGTAAACAAAGTGCAGTTTATGGTTCAGTGATTCTTAAAGATTAGGTCTAAAGACAAAAAGGACGATTGTAAATAACAACATTTCTTAAGGTGTTTGTGCCTGTTGAGTTCCATTCACATTCACTAAAATACAGCAAACAATTTAGTCTGTGATAACAAAAGGATTTTTACATTTTTAAATCACTCCCTGTCTGAAACCAAAGAAAAACAGACGCTGAGAGATAAAATACACATTGTACAACATTACTGTGTCTGGTGGCATAAACAGAAAGCTGGTCACCCTTCCTCTTTTGCACTATCCTTGTACAGAGCCAGATACTGTTGATTATTCTGGCAGAAGCGTGAACCAGCCGATGTGCTGACCCCTCCGGGAAAAAGCATTTATCCGTGACAGGACTCCTACAAGGTCTCATAATAACTACAGATCATTTTCCAGGATGATTGGACCAGTGTGAGAGGGGCGAAGGTAAAACCTTCAGCCTCTTAATGTGCCGCACATTATCCCTGTCATGGAGTAAACGCTGCCCTGCTGCTCTCTTATATAATCCAACATGTAACCAGTTTGGCCTCAACAATGTCTGATGTGGAGAAAGAGACCATCTTATATGAATTGTCTGATTTGAACCAAGATATAATGTTGGCAAATTTTTACTCTTCTGCTGAACTAATTTTCTTACTGATCTACATTTCTTTTTTATGATTCGACATAAAAAAGGATTTCCTGATTAATAAAAATGAATTGATTTATGAAGAAATCAGGCTTTGGTCCGTTCACAAACCCTTTGCTAGACGTGATATTTGGAGGTATGATTCTACAACTGCCGGCAAGCTTATGAGGTCGAAGGAAGAGTGACCACAGCTAAGTCTGAAAGGAAACGCAGTGGAAGATCTGTGGATGTGGAAGAATGTAGATTACGTATGAGATGAGTTTTTTTTCCCAGATAGGGAAGAAAGGGGGTCAGATATGATAAAACCACTGCAGCCTGTTAAAATGAAAAGTCCCCTAATTCACCAGTCAGAAGTTTGGACACACACACATTCTTTTGAATGAGAAAGTGCGTCCAAACGTTTTACTGGTAGTGTATAAAGTTTAATTAATTGGAAACTCCAACATCTGAAGTGAAAGTCAGACACATTACACACCGACACACCACGTCGATGCAGCACACAGCGTCCAGCTTCGGCAATTTCAAGTCACTTTCCACACTAATGCTGGCTGGTCTGTCCGGTCAGATCTGGAAGTTCTGTGCAACTGAATTAATAGAAACAGATTTTGCCATTAATTAAGTATTTCCACCAAACGAAAGAGCTTCTGCGCTGCTTTGTGTTCTTACTGCTTTCAAATTATGTAACATCAAGAAATACTAAGAAAGAAGAAGCACTGATGAACTTTTATAGCACTTAAACTGAGATGTTGTCGTGACAGTGGACCATTTTCACCTCGGCACATTAATGACACAGAATGGAAATTTTCATTCCTAAGTCCGCCGAAATGACCAGTAGGCTTTTATCTTCAAGTATCTCCATGGTTACAGACTGTAATTTAGTTGGTGTGTGTGTAATTGACTGTCTGTTAAAGCCTTTAATGAAGAGCGGGCAGCCTGCGCTCCAATTAGCTGTGAGGGGCCCTTCAGGGGATGTGAAAAGAGAACAGCAGCTCGAGAGTAATGGGGAGGTGGAGGAAGGGGGAGAAGAGGAAGAAGGTGAAAAGAGAGGCGAAGTGTTAAATTGAGATGAATGAGAGTGATACATTACGTGTTTTCTCTGTTTTCTGTTGCTGTTGTTTTTTTCTATTTTGACGCACAAACAGGGAGGGAGGAGTAGGAGGAGCTCCCCAGATGTGCCAACAGGAATAAATGAATAATTAAAGGCCCGGTGTGATTCATTCTATCCAAAGATCTACACATTAAAAGAGTATTCTTGAATTTTCTTTCAAACAAAGCCGTTTTTCTTCAGGAGCTCAACAACTGAAAAGTAGTTTGTCACTAAATCCTGATTTATTTACACCAATGTTTACTTATTCGTCGTCCTCTTCTCGCTTGCCTTTATCAGTGCGTTGTTCAGCGATGTAATGTGAAACCAGTGGCTTGACCTACTCTGGCAGCACGCTGAGGTGTGTGTGTGTGTGTGCATGACATAAATGAAATGGTGGCACGTTGAGCTATCAGTGATGAAAGAAGAATCTCCATGTGGTACCCAGTCGTATTTTGTTTATGAAAAAAAAAAGAGGGATTTGATGACAAAAAAAGTCTTAATTTGAAAAAACAATTTTTCATAGAAATTGTCATTTCCACATTTCTATATAGTCCATAAATAACATTTGAAATGATGAACAGCGGGTATGGAAAGAATTTTTTTTATTTTTAAATTTAAAATGTTTAAATTTTCACTCTTTGTTACATTGCAGCCATTTGCTAAAATCATATGTTTATTTTTTTCCCTCATTAATGTACACAAAGAACCCAATTTTGAGAGAAAAACACAGAAATGTAGACATTTTTGCAAATTCATTAAAGAGCAACTTTACTGCAGTCCAGCTGTGTTTAATTGACTTGATTAGGAACGGCACACACCTGTCTATATAAGTACTTCCAGCTCTGTGCCTCTCAGAGGAAATGGCCTGAAGAGTGCAGAGACAGATTTGTGGTCAGGCACAGATCCAGCAAAAGTCACAAAAGAGTTTCTGCTGCATTTAAGGTTAACGATAGAGCGCAGTGGCCTCCATAATCCTTAAATAAAAGACATATGGATGACCAGCTGACTGTCTGGCCAAACTGAGCAATTGGTGGAAAAGAGAAGAGCCTTGGTGAGAGAGGTGGGGTGTTTTTCAGCTACGGGGACAGGAACGCTGGCTGCAATCAAAGGAAAGATGAATGCAGCCAAGTACAAAGATATCCTGAATGAAACCTTTTTCCAGAGTACTCAGGAACTCAGACTGGGCCGGCAGTTCACCTTCCAACAAGACAATGACCCGAAGCACGCAGCGAAAATAACAAAGGCCCAGCCAGAGCCCTGACTTAAACCCAACTGAGCATCTCTGGAGAGACCTAAAAATGAAAATGTCCACCAACGTTCACCATCCAACCTGACAGAACTGGAGCGGCTCAGCAAGGAGGACTGGCCGGTTTCCTAAATCCAGGTGTGAAAAATAAACATTCCCAAGAAGACTCACGGCTGCATCCGCTCAAAAGGGTGCTTCTTCCCAATGCTGGCCCTGAAAGGGTCTGAAAACTTATGGCCATGTGATAGTTCAGTTTTTGCTCTTTAATAAATGTCTACATTTCTGTTTTATCTGTCAAAATGGGATGTTTGTACATTAATGAGGAAAAAAATCAAATGATTTTAGCAATGTAACAAAGGGTGGAAAACGTGAGGGGGTCTGAATACTTTCTGTGAACCAGTCTGTATACCACCAAATGGAGCTGTGTGAGGTTCTTACTGATCTTTTAACGCACGAGGCAATTTATTCCTATTCACTGGAAATCTTTCATGCTTAAAAGTAAACCTTTTGTATCAAACTGAAGTGTTGCTTTAAAACCAAAGCTAATTAGGAAGATCTCTGTGTGTTTGGATATCTCAAAATCACACTGGAATAAAAGCCAATTAAACCCAGCACCTCAAAGGAGCTGCCCTCCCATATCACTTCTCCTTTACCATCACTGAAAAGCCAACTTCTCCCCAATAGATAGAATTGCCTATTTATTAGCCTCTTTGCAACCCGTGCTTTCATGAAATATTCATGACGAAACAAAGGAAATCGAGAGACAAGAACGGTGTCAAGATGGTCTAAATTACTTGCTCGGTGAATTTGTGTTTTTATATTTGTTTCTTTCTAAAAACAAAAATGTAACTATAGAGTAGACAAACAGACTGTTTATTCAAGGATGACTTTTACAAAAACAAATGAATTTGATTAAATGTAATTTGACTTTTTTTTTTTTTTTTTTTTTTTTTTAAACAACACAACTTAACTGTGTTTGTGTGCATGTGTGTTGCATGTGTGTTGCAGGTGCAGTGGAGGTGAGGAAAGAAGGTTTGGAGGCTCAGATCAACCGGCTGGCTGAATTAATTGGTCGACTGGAGAATAAGGTAAGGACTTCGCACACACCCACACATACAAATACAGGTACGGTCACTTACACAAATATAGCATTGTCTTACAAATACTTCCTGGGGGGTTTACTTAACCACAATGTTGCTTGTGCGTGCGTGTGTGTGTGCGTCATCAATATGTGGTCCCGGGGGGACTGTTGCTTTAAATGGAAATGACCATGGAGGTAGTTTCTGCAGCCAGCTGTGGTCGGTGTTAAGGTGTGACTGTGACTGTGACACGGAGGATGTGATCTGATTGGTGTCTGACTGTCTGACGTTGCTCAGGTTGAACAGGAATAGATGCATGAAATCTGCAGAATTATTGTTTGGAAAATTTTATTTTACGTTTGAATTCGTGTCATTCGGGTTAGGGTTAGTTTTTTTGGTCTCTAAATGGCAGATTTGACTCCACGCAGTGATTAATAAAGCATCAGCCTCAGAAACCTGCTTTGTTTTATCCAGCATCTGGAGGTTTTCGTTGTTTTTTTTGTTTTTATTTTTTTTCGTTGGAGATGCTCAGATCTTCAGATTGGACAACTCCAGAAGCATCATGTTGAAGTTGAGGCTGTCCACACGGAGAGAAGAGTTCATCCCTTCAGCTCAGGTCTTCGACCCCGGGTGATAATCAAAAAAACCTCTACCACAAGGCTCAGGTTAAGTAGAAGAGTTTCGCTCAGTGCAGTGTGCAGCAGAGGTGATGAAACGGCTCACAGTAACGGACCGTTCAATCATCACCTGTGACCCCGTTACACAACCCAGAGGCAGACCTGCTCTCACCGACTGTGACACGGTTCACTGAGCGCATTCAAGCCTGAAAGCACCTCGTGTTTCCTTTTTAAACTTCATCAAAGTATCAGGTAATTAAAAAAAGAATTAACTAATTAAAGTGAAATTCTTTTTTTCCATTTTCCCATTATTTGGCAGCTGATGTGTGTGAGGTGTATCCAGATGGATGGAAATGGGAGGTGGAGCATATAACACAATGCCATTGCCAACAGTCTCTATTATGCCCCACGCCTACACCTGGTACAGTTACAGATAGTGGCTTTGATTTGAGCGTCACATCACTCATTCAGGTTGTAATTACAGGGAATATCTTCCATACATGGAAAATACAGCAATACTCTCAATGACAGCAAAAAATAGAGCACCAAACTTTTATTTTGCAAAGTGTGTTGTCACAATACGGAGAGCTAAATAAAATCCAATGAATAGACGTTTTCTGCAGGATTACATTTTCAGGACTGGCAGCACACGGCAGTAATCATATTTTATCAGAGTGAAGATGGCTTTGAGGGGGCCTTATTGAATGTGGCTTTGTCTTTGCCTCTCTGGTTGGCCTGGTATTACCTGCCTGGATCTCAGCGTTGAGACGGTGCAGGAGCCTGAAAGGGGAAATGATCTCACCACACTGTGACGGAGTGAATCCTGAATTGTTTGCTGCATGAATAGCACGGCAGCTACACACCGAGTGATGTTGTGTCTGGCAAGATGAAAATAGTGCCTCTGTGTTGGCAGCGCTGCGATAACACACTGGAAATCCTGTTACCTGCAAACTCTGCTCAAAGTGGTACATTTATGTTGTCTCTGTTGCTCGTTCTCACTTTCAGATTCCCCCGCCTTCCTCCACACTCCAGTTTATTTCTTTGATTGCAAATTTTTTTGTGTGGGGGTTTTTTTTTTTGGGCTCTGTTTGCCACAGACAAGAGAATGCCTGTTTCAGGATTATGAGCTTTCAGCGTAGCTCCACATCTGGTATCGGTGATACTGAGGGCGAAAACTGACTTGCTAAATGACATGGATTTCTTCTCTCTGCAGCAAAGAATCTAATATTGTCTGGAAAAATGTCTTGCCTATATTTAGAATCATAAGTAATCAGCACGTAACAGTAGATAAACAAAGTTGTGTAGTCTGTACTTGAACAGCCGTTACTACACTTGAAGCTGCTATAATCTTTATTTTTACAGCAGAAAATGAGAAATTGAGCATGATGTTGTTTAAGAACTTAAAAAGGCTGTCATCAATATTTTCCTGCTTGTGTGGATCATCTAACTGTGTGTGACACAAAAGTGTAGCTTGTTGTCGCTGCAGTTGGGAGAATTAGCCGCCCCTCCAGCTGCTCTCTCAGCTCATTCAACTCTTCGTTTCATTACCTTTTCATTACCTTAGTTTATTCCCACCTAAAGATTAAAGACGCCTTTTGTCTCAGCCTGCTACCTGTAACCAAGACATTCATCTTGAGAAAGATTTTTGTGGGTAAATGAATTCTTCACATTAAAGTGTACATTGTCCAGCGAAGCTCCATTGCGCTCAAATCCTTCACACTCTGAGTGCGTGCGTGTGTGTTTCTTGACTTTTTGTGCTGGCTTTGATCGTAGACTTAGTTCTGAGTGAAAGGGTATTGTTCATCCAACAGTATCACTCATCAGTCACTCTGATGCAGTTTATTAAAGAAGGTTTACATAACTCTGACTCACAGGCAATGAAGGTGGAGGCAAAAAGTAGAATCAATCTCATCTCACACACACACACACACACACACACACACACTAGCACTCCTGGCTCTGCTGTCTTGACTCTGAGAGCTTATTGGAACTCGAATGTGTTTTATTTGCGTCCGTTTATTTAACCAAACCAACATGGGACCAAATCCAAAGTTAACAAGACATTTGTCTCCTCACAAACGCTGCTATCACCAGTTTGGGGAAGAGGGACGCCTAATTAGCTGAAATTGTGGCATATAATAGAAAAAAAAATACCCGTTCAAGCTTTAAATAAAACTGTATGAGATGTTTTCAGCCTCACTAAGTTTAAGCGTCAGCTGGTTAATGTGTGAGAGACAATTTCATCAGAGAGGCCTCTCACTGTTTACCGAAAATATTACAAAAAAAAAACAAAACATCATTAATAACAATTCAAACTGCATGTGTGAGAAGAGAAAACTTGGCAACCATAGCAACGGTAACCAAGGTGACACTTACATTACAGGCCACACCATCTTAATATGTAAACCAGCATCATGATGTTCATTTAGACTTTTGCAGCTCCTGTCTGTTTAAATCTTTGACACCGACGTAAGCTCTCTTATTTACATGCATCCATCTTCCCTCCAAACTTTTTTTTTTTTTTTTTCCCCCCCAATCAAAGAAAGACATCTCTGCTTTCATGCCTGTGTTTTTTGTTTTGTTTGTTCTCTCCTCTGCCTGGTTCATTGTGTCCATTCATGCCTCTCATTGTGATTGACGAATGTGTGCTTGTTGTTGTTGTTGTTGGTCTCGCTGATTGACGTGTTATTGCTGTTGTTGTTGTTGTGGTTCTCCTTGCAGACGGTCTGCTTTGATTTGCACCAGAGGCTAACAGACACAGATGGCACCACCAGCGCAGTAAGTAGCTACCAAACAACTGTCACGCTGCCACACACAACCCACAGCTTCAGAATCTTCAGTACTTGAATATTACATGAATTTGCGATGTAATGAACATGGGACAGTATCAGTATCTAAAATAATCCAGGTCTTAGTGTGAAGTTCTTATCTTATTTCCAAGGAAATGCGCTTGTTCAGAGAAAAATGAATAGTTTCACACTATCTCAGAAAAAGTAACATATCAGCTGTCGTGGATTCAGGGTGTGGTACTCGCTGTGATGATGATCAGTGATTCATGTGAAGAGCCATGTGCTCCACAGACTCCTCCTTCTCAGGCTGCGCTTGGATTGAATCATAAATCAGAAAATGTTTGTCAGACAAAAAATCAACTATTTGATGCCATTTTGAAACCACAATTGCACACGTGCCTGAAGCCAAGGAGAGAAAAAGGTGAGAGGGTTTGAAAGTTTTCTTACAGGTCTGAATTCGCACAAGAAGACGCAGCCAACATGCCAATCACTTGGATTTTTCAGGATGACCTTTGTGATGCCAAGAAGCGATTTGAAAATCTTCCAGAGGTCAAATTGGCTCAGGTGTGTGATCCATATGTGCGAACACCAGACCGCATGTTTTTGTTTTGTGCCAGTTTACTTCTGGTCCCAGTTCTCTGCCACAAACAAGTACAAATCAGAGCTTCTCCACTGTCTGCAGGGGCCCAGCACAATAATCACCTACTGCACTTTTACTCACAGCAGTCCAGCCACTTATGGCTTCCCATTACCTGCAGGCAAGTCAGGAGAGTCCTGATTATATTGCCCAGTTGTCATGGCACCGGCAAATTGATTTTTATTTATTTATTTTTTTTTAAAGAGATTTTGAATGAACTGAGAATGAGAAGCTTCACATTGTGATCTACCCTGATAGAGAATCTCAAAGGAACTCCCTAAAACACACAAGAAGGAAAACTTGCATGGTCAGATAAAATCGAAACTGAGAAGCCCGTGAAAATAATGAGTCTTGAAGGGAACCATCTATTTTAGACACTGTGAGGCAATTAAAGAAAAAGCTGTCAGCAATTTAGCTTTTCAGGGTGTATTTGGTTGTTTGGTGGTTTCCTCTAAAAGAACAAAGTAAACAAGTTCCAGCAGGCCCATGTATGAAACGCTTCACCTCCAGCTCTGTCTCAGATATGATTTATTAATTGTGCTAAACATTCAACAAAATGAAATGTTTTCAGGTTTAAAAACCCACTAATGCTTTCTGTGGCTCAGCTATTCTGGTCTGGACGCTTTGTGATTCCATGTTTTTCTTTACCCACTGGTTCAGTTTTTCAACATCAATTGGCCTTAATTAGCGTCTTGGCCAATTCGTGATAATTCATATGTTTAATGCGCAGAAACAGTTTTCACACAAAAAACTTACAGCTTTGACTTCATGTGTGACTTTCTCAGCAGCCTTTATAGAGGTTAATGTGTGTTTTGCCCTCAGATAGCGGCAGTACTGTGCAAATATATAGTGAATTGTGATGATTTGCAGTGACGTTTGCTGTATTGTGCTTATTGGCTTGGTTACACTTTGCAGGAAACAGTATAAATATAATGTTTGCATCAGAATCTCATCTTTTTTTTTTTTTTTTCTTTTTTTTACATTTTTGCTTGAAGCCAGAGAAATTCTCTGTACCATTAAACATTTATGGAAAAAATAACAAACAACAATAGTTTAAGTTCAGGAGAAAAAAGCCTGCTTATTTTTTATGAATTTTCCACATCGGTGTGTTTACAGCTCACCAGTACTACAACAGCAAGCGTTAAAAAGAAAAGGCAGTATGAAGCGTTTTTTTTTTTTTTTTTTTTGTTGAAATCTCGTCATTTGAATTGGCCTCGATTTTGGGCAGAAGAGTTTGAAAATTAAGGATATCTGAGTGCCGGTTATTGTACCAGACCTCTGGTGCCAGCTCCTCCTCTTTCATAAAGGCAACGTTCCCAGCTGCTGCTAGTATTTATTACAAGAATCACTGATCGAATTTGCGTGAGGAAAAAATTTGTATTGTACAATTAGCAAAAGAAAAGCAGCTTCCATTGCAACATAAAATCAGTGCAGTCCTTCTCGGTCTGTAAAATGTGTGCTGCTGTGTCCATTATTATCAGGTGCTTCTTTCCTTTCCTTCAATTCCAGTGTACAGGTTTATTATTTCAAAGTCATTTCCGGGCAGCGCGCTTGTGCATTTCTCGAGATGAATTCACCGAGTTGTCTGGAGTCTATTTCTCCCTATCCTGCCGGAGCTTTCTTTCAAACCAAGTTTGCATCTGCTCCTTTAGCGCCTTGAACTATTTCCTCAAAAAGTGAACCAAGTAAACTGCAGGCGCTAATAAATCCAGTGAAGTGAGACGTATTGCATTTCCTTTGGGTCCTCCTTTTAGTCACTGATCAAGCACAGCCTGCAGACGGCTTCCGAAAACTAAGTTAGAGGTTAATAAATTTAGTTCCTTCTGTTCCGCAATTCAAACTATGCTGTAGGTTGTTACCACAAAGGGGAATTTCCTCACTCCATTTCATTTCTCCCTTCAACTCGTCCTCTTATCCTACGTATATACCATCGCCCTCTGACCCTTTTGTTCCTCCTACCTTTGAACAGGGTCGTCTCCCTCTTCACCGCATCATTTCACGCTGTCTCCCTTAGCTTCCTCAGCTCGGCCCACCTGACCTTCCCGTCTCCACCAGTGGAATGATTCAAACCTGATTACCCTTCATCTCCTCTCCATTTCAGTCCTCTGTCAAAGCAATCATCCTGCGCCTCTGCACAAAGACGCTTCCACCAGTCGCATCACTGAGATTATAATAACATCATACACTGCAAAAAGAAGGCAGGAATGCTTTAAAGCTGCGTGTTGTGGCGCCGAATTAGCCTTTGCATTTCACTTATAGGGGACACAAGTGAGCAGCGAGCGGCTGACGGACGATGGTTTCTTCAAGTTCATTTGTCATTTGAAGTGGGGAAACCAATCACATGCAATCTATTCAGTTCATCTCTGGATCCTTTAGAGGTGCGTCAGGAAAGAGAGGCAATAAAAACAGAAGAAGATGCAAGAATATAAAGTAAATGGGAGCGGGGGGCAGATTACAGAGTAATAAGAGAGATGATAGAAATAAGGAAAGGGAATGAAAAAGACAAAGCCGTAGGGACCAAGCACAGCCCTGTTTCCTCCTGAAGGGGGAATGTTTTTTTTTAATGGACTGAGGCTTTCATAGCACACACCCGTCATTCTTTCTCCCATTTTTCACCATCGCATTGGAGCAGGCATCTAATGCATACACATAATTAGCCAAAAAGTAGTCAGCACAAACATGCATCTGCTATTTATATATTATTCTGCTTTTCAGTCTCTGTTTACAACCAGTACAGTTTTTTTATTGTGACTCGAACATCAAAATATTTATTTTAATCCAAATTTAGTCAAGTAATATTTTCTTGGCTGGCTAACCAAAAATTTACTCTAACGCAGCCACAATGTGAGAAGTTAAGTCATTCATTTTTGATTGGTGACTTTCAGGATACTATTAGTCATATCAGAGGGGAGAGGACTGCATTTGGCTTATATTTAAGCTGGTTTCTTCAAGACAAGTCAAACCGTTGTCTAATTTAAATTTTTGATTGGTCTTAAAATTAAGTTTAGCTTAGTTTAATTACTTACGCTGTTTTGCAGTGAAAAGATTCCTCCCCAGGAAACCATGATGCACAAAATTTCATTACAATCAATGCGAAATTTCCGTTTGGACCAAAGTGGTGGATCAGAGAACTATTCTCAAAAAGATATGGCTCTAAATTTAGAGCCAAACTAATCCTTAGGGCCGGCGTCACTTATCGGCCAAATATTCTGTCACACTTGCCAACAACCAAACCAACAAAGATGAGATTCTTACAACTTTTCACTTTCATTAGCAGATCAGAACAATAAATTAAAAAACTACAACAGATTATTAAGAGATGTGTGAGACAACAAAGGAGAGGAGAATCGTTAAAGCTAAAACAACACTAAAGGAAAAGCTGGAAGGTGAGAAAGCAGATTCATACTTCGTGATGAATAGAGATGAGTCAGGATTTCTGCAGATGACTTAGATTTATAATGTATGCTCCAAAAAGATGTAGATAAATGGAACAGACAGTCTGGAGGTAAGAGGAGAAAGTGAAGTTCACAGAGGGACATTCGAGATGCTGCGAAGGCCCTCATGAAAAATAAATCAAGAGGTTATAAATATAGACACATCCATATGAACACGGCAGCCTTCACTCCGGTGGGCCTGTTCTTCTGAATCGTTGCTGACTCAGACGTGGTGTGAAATAGGTTCCACCAACATCTCTTCAGCTGAGGGCATTCATTCTGTAATGTTACTTTATTATGTCAGGTTTCCGTTTATGTTCTGTCATAAGTGCAGAGTCAGAATCATGATTTGGAAAAGTCGACAGTTCTTCAGAAAAGTCCGCCGAGATGGTTAGCCTAAAGTTAAGTTCACTATCGTAGCCTTAGCATGAACCGCTGTTATAAACTTTATTTCTTTTGCTTTTATTTCTATCACATCCTTTCTTCGACTTTTGGTTAGCGTGCTCACCAGCTGATCTGAAAGTGTTCTGGTTCCATCATCATATTTAGTGTGCAGGTGTGATTGTGAAAAATCTGGGAAGCACACAAGCATATTTCATTGATGTATTTATTTCTTTATTATGTGAGGTACAGTATCATTCTGGAAAGGAGTTTTGAAGTGACAAAAACTGACTGACAGCCGAAGGTTGTGTCAAAGCACAGAGGAAAAACACACAAGAGTGAGGAATGATTTGTTTAATTCAGTTTGATGCTCCGGTATCAAAGAACCCAGTGAATATTAGCATGTCAGCTTTCAAGGGTCAGTTCTCTGTGGAGGAATAATGACCTGAAATTTTGAAGGAGGATAATGATTGGTTTGAAAAAGAAGCAGCAGGATGATTAACTACACTCAGAAACAATTTCCCCATTCTCAAGTGTCCCTGCCAAACAGATTTTGAACTCTGACCTCTCAGTGGAGGTTCCTCAGGGAACAAAACGCTATCTTTGGATATATGTAGAAAAACGCTGGGAAGTGTGAAAGTGGTGTAGCATCTCTAACAAGTGTGAAATGATTATGTAAGCGCCATCTTAAGTTATGTATGACCATTTTAATCTCACTATCGCTGTGAAACTGAATTTTAGAAGCTCGTTTTTATCACAAGCATTCTGTTTGTCAAACCTGAGACAACTTAACTCACAAACCCTTTAGCCTCTGCCCCATTTTAGATAAAGTGGGAAGTATATATATTTTTTTCCTTTGCTGTTTGCAGTTTGCACTAAAAAATAATGGAGAATTTCTTTAATGAAACTTTATATGGCCCATTTTTTTAGCTATTCTTTTGAACGGTTTATTATTTTTGCAGGAACAATTTGGCTTGGGTGTGAGTGCCACAAGGATACTGGGTGAAAAAACAAAATAAAACACCAGCTCTAACCTTTAGGTCAAGAGAAAGATGCTTTTCTTTTTCCTTTTTGCTGTTATAAGGATGACTCCGAATGAATTTGGCTCTCAGCACAGCAAAGTTGATGATAAAAATGATAAAAATGATAACATCTTTGAAGGTTTTCAGAAGGATTATGTGTAATTGTTCCATTCAGCTAATATTCTCACACTAATTCATCTCAGAAAATGTTACTGGTTTATATAAAACATCAGAATCGGTCATGTGGGACAGTTTCTGCTGGTGAGAGGAGTTTTATGAGATCTGGGTCGTTTCACTGTCTCCGGTCTTGATGTGTCCTGAACGGTGGCACTTTGTTCCCTGAGCGGCTCCAGTTCTCTGGTGGCTGTTTGTTCTCTTGGTGCTAGAGATTTTCTCTTTAAATTCAATAACCATTCAATGTCCTGTGTGCAATAATCAGCCACAAAGCAACTCCGCCTCTCCTCTCCCTGTTTGCCCCCCCCCCACACATATTTAGTCCACATATCCTGCAAAACTGACAGCTTTCCTTCTGCCTGTCTTCATGTGCGTCATCCAACTAAAACTCTTCTAACGGCACAAAACAAACAAAACAAACAAACAAAAAAAACGGTTGTATCAAGTTTGGGTTTCCAAATTAGAAGATTTATTACCCACACTGACAAAACAAAACCGTGTACTGCCTATCAAGCAAAGATAACAAGATGTAATGCGGTAGATTTCTGTAAAAGCGAATGAAGATGTAGGGAGAATAAAAGCAAATAGCAATTACCCAAAGTATCCACAACCAGCTCAGAGTGCCGTGCTGCAGTCGGTGCCAGTCTCTTGGCGTCAGCACAGCTTTAGTTCACTCACATGCAGGACTCAGTGAATGAGAGCCCCAATGTCAATATTACTGAGGTACCGTAAAGAAAGAGACAGAGTTGGGCAGTTAAGGCATCGAGGCAGGTATATTAAAGAAACCATGGTCACATATCTGGTGGCTTTTTCAGAGTAGATTTTTTTTTTTTTTTCCCTTCGAAATGGTTAAATCCCTGATGTGTTTCTCTCTGAACGAGAGACTTACTGAACAAGCTTACAAGGATTTAAACAAGAAAGTTACATAAAAGATTCAGCAGTTATCTGAAAAGAGGTGAGTAGCTATAGAAACTAAAACATCCTTCTGTCATGGGATTTCTATTTCTGCTGCTTGGTTAAAGAGAGCCTCTTTAAACTTTGAGGTTTATAAGCCACTTCAGTTCGACTCAGGCTCTGATGATAAATCTGCTGTAGCCAAAATTGGCAACTAACAGATGCTTTAGAGCAGTTAGTGCAGTCAGCAGCTTTTTCCCACTTTCTATCCCCACAAGTTGATGCGATCAGTTGTCAGTGGTTCAGCGCAGTTTCAAGGTGGAAATACACAAATTTCTCTCACAATATGTCTTAAATAATATTTTTATTTAAAAAGCACAAGACAGAAGGTGTGATTTCCATCAGAGAGACGTCTCTAATATTCACACCATTTTGGTGTCACCTGCAAAAACATCTGGGAGATAGAAAGAAAATCAACAGGAAGAATAAACAAATTGATGTTGGAAGAAATTCATTGGCAGGCAAGAAAGAAGCTCATCTGGGATAATGCAGAGACAGAGCTGGAATACTATGCGATGTAACGAGCAAAATTGTTATGCTTCATGATAATCAGCACCTGGAGGTCAGCGCAGCTTATATAACAGCACATAGTGTTCTGCATATTAACAATCAAGGTAACATGTTCTGAAAGAATACAGAGGGCGCTGGGACGGCAGTGAGGTCCTTACAGAACAGCCGTACCCCCGATGAATAGAGTTCACAGCTGGTTTGTGAGATATGTAGATGAGAGAGGGAATCATAGGAATGAAGGAGGGCGGGCACTCTTGTCAGTGTGAGACAGATTTAAAAAAAAAAAAAAAAAAAGTGTCCTTAAATATTTCACACACTTTTGTATTATCACCATCTGCCTCTTCGATTGGGTGCGACTGACCACAGCGACTCACTTTGGTGTAACGATGGATGGAAATGATTTACCGCTTTATTAAGGTGGATTACAGGATGCATAATGGCCATTTTCTGAGACCTAGAAAGCAAAATAATGTGACTGCCCTATACTCAGCTGTGAGTTGTGGTGTTTTATCAGACAATATATGAATGAGTAGGTGTGCAGTCCCACAGCACCTCCGTTCATTGTGAAACTTAAGTGCTCAGTGCAGCTGTCCACCTGCATTTCAGCACACACGTTAGCCAGTTTCATAATTGCAGAAATTGTCTGAGATGTGATCGCAGGATGAACAGTAACAGCCGGGAGCTGCAGAATGTTTCCACACAGTGAAGCTGTACAGTAGTTTAAAGGTTCAGGTTAAATGCTGCATCAGCTCACATTTCTGGCCATTCACGCTCAGATCCACAGCTTCATGTCAGAACCCTCCTGTTTTTCTCACCTGCATGACTTTGGACTGAGCAACTGTCAAAACGAGACACTGCCCACCTTTCTTATGACCCAGAGGTACACTGACGTGGTAGTTTAGTGTTAGGTGGACGGATTTAGGACGTTCGATTCCCACGTAAAACTTTATGTTGTTTGATTTACACTTTGATACAAACGGAAGTCTAATGTTGATGGATTAGCTACTTATTTCAACCCAAATGATGAACTTCTCCTGTCGGAGCAGGAACGAAGGGCCCAGTAGATCAGGATGGAGGACTGGTTTCTGTTTGAACAGTCAGTATGTTTTAAAAGGGGATTCTCGTCATGAAATTTATCGTCCGACTCTGCAGCTCCCTGTGGAGGATTTTTTTATTTATTTCTTTTGGACTTTAGCTCTTCAGCATTCTTTTCTTCTAGAAACATGAATCAGTCTTAACCAAAGCAGCTCAGATAAATCCTGTGTGTTCACCCGCCCAGAAAAAATATAGAGAGACAAAGTGAGCAACTTACTAAGACACATAAAGAGACAAATGTTTTTCTCAGCAGTCGGTGGAGACCAAAAAAGGGTGAAAACTGAGCCAGAAATTAAATTAAAAGGCACCAGAATGATTAGCGTTGTTCGCTGACTTGTAATCAGGTTAAGTTTAAATGAAATTTTGTTACATAACCACAACTTCTTCCATTAATGAAATGGAAAATAAGGAACACAGCTGTGTCAGACAGACAGGAAAAACCACTTTTGTTTATTATAAGGCGTTTTGTCTTCCTTTTGCAGTCAGCAGGTCAGCACACTGTAAGTCATCTGTTACTGCAGCCCGAGGAGAGATGTGCAAACGATCCTGAAATTAATGGAGGTTCTTTCTGTCCTGTTTTATCTGAATAAATGAGGGAATCCTTGAGATCAGACTGAGAAGATGAGACAGCAGCTGAGAGGAAAGAAGGGAGGAGTGGATGAGGATGGGGGAAGTGAGACGGTGATGATTAAGTAAAAGGTAGAATGAAGAAGGAGAAGGGTGTCGACATTTGGATGGAGGATTTTTATGAAAATTAGAGATTGAATGAAGCTGACTGAATGATGTGACGCCTCAATGTCAAAAAAAAAAAAAATGGGGCAATGAAGGGAAGCGAGGAAAGGGGAAAATACATAATGGAGGAGGTGTGTGAAGGTGAAAAGAATTGAGAACGACTAGAGGTGTGAGATGAAAACTGGTATTTCCTAGTTCCCATGGCAACACTAGATTGATTCCCCCTCCCTTCCTCACTATATAACAAATAACACATCCTTCTCCTGCTCCCATTTTCATTCCCAGGGGGGTTCACATCCCTCCCACCGCAGCTTACTCAACACACACACACACACACATACATATGTTGGTCTTGTCACTCGTCTCTGCTTTTAACATTAATCACTTGAACGGAACTTCTGACTGAAAATTTATTAAAATAAGTAAAACAAGTAAACACCTGCTACAAAAATCAATATCGAAACTAAAACTTGGGCCTATGAATAAATTGTGCGTTAATAGTTTTTTGTTGAGTTGTGAAACGTGTGAAATGTCAGCTGCAGTTTTCAGAAAGAAGAGGCGGCGTTGGGGGTGAGATGAATGGGAGCAGGAGAAGACAGCAGTCCTTCACATTTATACAGGCCACCGAACGTCCTGTAAACTGAACACACTGAGCACTGAACACACACTGAACACACACTGAACACACACTATATCACAGATATTGAGAGCTTAAGGCAGTTTGTAAATGAGAGAAAGCAATGAGCTATAGACAATTTCAAAACAAGCAGGTCTCTCAAGAAAATCCCATTTCGCTTCTTATTAAACTGTTAAACATAAGTTTTAGTTCACTGCATTTTTCTAACAAAGCATAATCGCAGCTCTTTTTTTTATTTATTTATTTTTTTTCATTAGCCCAGAGAGTTTTTGCCGTTATTGCTTTCCGTTGCTTGTGTGGATACGAATAATTATGATTTAGTTTTATTTTGTGTTGACAACTATTAATATATTTTTATTATTCCCAACAAGAAAAATTTCTTTTGTTGGATTGTTATTGAAAAAAAAAAAAAAAGCTAAATTATTTGTATAAGTCAATTTTGACAAGCATCCATGATTACACTGAAACTCATCTAAAAAAATATTGCTGTTTGCAGAAGAATAGCTTTGTTGAAGGTTGAAATCTTCAAACTTGAGAACTTAATATTTGAAAACTGGAAAAATATGATTTGACCGGTCTCAACAAAGTGAAGAGTCAGTGAGTGTTCAAAATCCATGATGACATTAACAATGTTAATTAACATGTTTTCTCCTTTCTCCTATTATCACTTCTGATTACAGGAATAACTTCAGGTGTTTTAATGGAAAATGTAAAGTTGGTGCCATTCAGGCACTCTAATTTTGCATGTTTTTGCGCATACAAAGTGCCTTGGAGTGCATTTAATAATTGAATAAATGTCACATTTAATAACCTAAATGGAAAATGCAGGCTGACGTTTAATGTCAGGATAATTAAGTAAACACTGCTGCAGTAGCTTAATGAAAGATGAACATTTTATGTTGATCTAACTCACTCACTCATATTTACTGAATGGATTGGAGAAAATAAAGTCATCAGTTAGTTAGTCTTTTTATTGGGCCATTGTAGCGCAAACAGCACAGTAAATTCGGCATTGATATTTTGCAATTACACACAAATTGCACACATTGACTTTTTGTTGAAGGATTTTTCTCTACGACTTTTTAAGAGCCAAAATGTTTTCTCTTCATCTCAGTTAAATTAGCTGAAATGAGGAGAATTAATATTTCTCTGTTCCAGATATCCCTAGCTTGTGAGTAAGACTCTGAGAGTCCATTTAATCCATGTAGGGTGGAAAAAAATATACCCAATCAAAGCTGAAGGAATAGTTTTTTCTTCCTTTAAATGGTTCAGTGATTAGGGCTTTATCGGCGCCGACCCTGAAGGGAGGGAAATGTGCTCATTGGAAGAGTCTGGACCTGTGATAATAGTTTCTGATCTATCATTTGGAAGGAAGCCAGTTTGAACAGCTGTGAGAAAGGACTGTATTTGAGTTGAGTTGTGTTACTGGAGTCCAAGAGGGAAAGACTTGACCAAGGGGTAAGAGTAAGGGGCCAACAACTGGGCCTTGATGCACTCCGCAAGTTTTCTGGCAGATTCATTGTCACAGCCAGCTCGGCCACACAGACTTCCCTATAAAACCGCCTAAAGCTGCAGCGGAACACGTGATGTATGCTTTGATGCTGTCCATTAACGCAGAGGTTAGAGCGGCGGTGAAGACAGATGTGGAGTGTTAGAGGTTCCTCTGCAGGGCCACGGTGCCAGGTGACAGCAGATGTAATCACGGTCATTTGGTAATAAGGGGAAACAGGATGGTTAATGGAGTGGAAGTGTTCAGATTCACTGAGGCTGCTGGGTAATGTAGTGTTTCTGATGGAGTAGGCTGTGTTATTATATTTGCCTGTGTGTGTGTTTGGCCATGTTTTAAGGTTGACTTTAAAGCAGGTATAAACCTGCCAGGTTCAATCATTGTTCGGACGCACCCATGCAATTATTGCCTCATAGATAACACACACACACACACACACACACACACACACACACACACACACACACACACACACACACACGCCTGCAACACGCATCTTCATTTCCAATTCTTTATGTATGTTCTTTATGTCTTTATGTCACCGGGGATGCTGCCATGTGTCAATAAATTAGGCAGTCCAGATGATTGAAGTGCACTAACACACACACACACACACACACACACACACACACACACACACACACACACACGGATGCGGGTAGGTGGGATGAATACTTTAAGCCTGCATGTGTGCAAGTTGCAAGAACTGTAGCTAATATCTGCTAAATATAGAGAGCTTTCTTATTAGGATGTCAACAAACAACAAAAAGCAATCATTTCTAGTTATTCAACAGCTGCAAGGTCTGATGTTTTATATATGTACTGATAACAGCAACCGTCCCTCCGTACACAGTCACTGTCAGCTCTCATTATGGAGAAATGGAGAGGAAATATTGAAAACAGAGCCAGACAGCGACATGAAAGAGTAGTCCCAAGAGATTACCTACACTGTTTACCTTCCAAAGAGGCTTAAAACACAGAGCGGAGCAGCACTTTCCATACAGGTAAACAGTGTTTAATGTCCCCTGTATTCTGGAGGAGGCTCACAACGAGGAACGGAGGGGCAGAATAAGGCAGGGGAGGAGGAGGAGAGTGGCATTAAGGACAGGAGAGGCAGAAGAGGAAAAAAAGAAAGGCTTAGATGAAGCAAAAATGAAGTCACATAGGCGAGTAAGACGGGACGCAAACACCGCCGAACACAGCTGTTAAAGTTGTGCGTTAGTTGGGGGTAACCACACATGATGGGAGACCTCGATGCTTTCTTTGGAGTTTAGGAAGTGGCAATTATTAGAATCTCTGGATAACGGAGTCAAGTCTGTGATGCAAATATCAGTCAAGGGGAAAGAACTGGATGTTGTAGAGTCACATCCAACAGAAGATGACTGTCTGCTGGCAGATTTCTCTCTTCGATGCACAACACAGCAGTCGAGACCCAAAGTGGATCCCACTGCTTGAATTTAGGTTGCGTGCGTGCATGCGTGTGCGTGTGAGAGCTTGATTGACAAACCTGATGGCTGAAACTGGCAGCTTTTTTTTTTTTACTTATAAATAATAGATTAAGAATTGATAATCCAGCAGTCTTGTGTGTGTGTGTGTGTGTGTGTGTGTGTAGGAGAGAGAATGAATATTATGTAACCTTAGCTGATGTGCAAGTGTGTACATGCAAAAGTGTGCATGCACATACTGTATCTGTGTGTGTGAATATATATGACGTCTCAGTGAGATCTGTTCATCTAGGTCATAGTGGATGAATTTTTAATTACGCTGTAGGGAGCTACACGAGAAGCTGAAGATAGCAGCTCTCCACAAACTAACAGAAGCTGTGGGATTTATAGAAATAATTGCAAATAGTCCTCCAGGCTGTAATTGTACAGCACTTCTGTCTTTTCCATGTACACACACACACACACACACACACACACACACACACACTGGTCTCTGGGAAGGGAACTGCTGCCCTGTGCAGTTAGTTAAGCTCAAACTGAGGAATCTCACACACAAACACGTGTAGGTCAGTGGAGTGGTTGCATTTAAACCTGATCCTGAGAAAAGTGTTAACCCATCAAAACATTTCTCCAGGCTTATTATTTCATTATTAAAACACAACACGCAGCAGTGAATGCAACCTGAGCAGTCTGGCAAAGCAAAGGTGAAATAAGTAAATGTACTTTGGGTTGAAAGACACGTGAAGGAGAAATGTATTTGTACTGATATCTGTCTGCTTAATAACAGATACAGATTACACAAATATACAAACTGACCCCTTGCTCTGTCTCTGTCTGTCTGTCTGTCTGTCTGTCTGCAGTCCTTGCTGCTGATTCGTCAGGAGATGGTGGTTTCCCAGAAGAAGGTTGGCGAGTTCTGTGAGGCTCTGAAGCAGTACCTGAAGAACGTCTCCACTCAGAGAGACTGCTTTCAGTGAGTCTCATTATTGCTGCTCACTGCAGCTGCTGCACAGTGCGGCACCGTAACCTTAATCATTTTAAATGATTAATGAGCTCCAGTGTCAGGACCTCACTGTTTTCTGCCTACTTTTTCAACATTAGGTATTCCTTTCTTTGGTTTTAGAGTGTATCGCTGTTTTTTTAGCGTTAATCCACACACAATCTCCCTGTTACACGCCCCTGATCTAATTCACAGGTGGTTTGGATACTAATATTGGACAACATAATACTGAACCGGTAATATGGTCTGATATACCGATGCTGTACTTAGAAACATTGCAATCCTCCATCTTGGCACCTCAGGCTGGTGTGAAACAATCTAATCCCCACAGAGATTCCTCCAAATCCCAGAGTCATATTCTGCATATGCCCTTGGCAAAGACTTTCATGTTCTCCCTCCGTCGCACTTCTGCCATTTCATTTTAGTCCCTCGTTCCACTTACTGTAGACTGCACTTTGGGATAAAGGGGAGAGAATTAAGTTTACAATGCTCCATAAAGAATAAAATTTCATTTATGAAAAAAAAAAAAAAGCAAAACCTCAACCTCTAAGAAATTGTTACACAGGGAAGCAGAAACATTGATACCACTTTGATAAACTGTTGCCTTTTTTCACATCCAGCAAATGTGTTGGCTGTTTGGTTTTGTGTCATGCAGAAGGTTAATCTGAGCTTTTTTTTTTTTTTTTTTTTTTTACAACTAAAACACAATGTGTTAGTGGGGGAGCAGGGTGCATTTTGTTGGTGCGTCTTTGTTGTGGTTTGAGGTTAACATCTTAAAAGTGAGAACATCCACAAGCTAAACAAAGCTTGACCTATTTGAAATGCCAGAAGAGAGCGCTGGCTGGCACCCCTAACAAAATCAAAAGTATAAATCAGAACTTAAAAAGTCAAACTGTCAGATAAAGTTCATAAGTTATCAAAGAAACAAAAGTAAGCAGAGTCCGTTTTCATCCACTCTGAGATGTCTTGTGTCCACCTGGGAGAAATTGCAAACACACAGAATAATTCTCTGTGGGTTTACTTGCTAATAATCACGTGATCCATTTCTGATGTAAGAATATTGACCACAGCAGCTTTAGCTGTGTGAGCTGTGGTCAGGAAAAACAGCTTTTGCCAGGAACAGAGGGGAGAAAATACCAAGTGGAAAGAGGAGACGATCTGCTCATTCCTACGTAAACACAAAGTTTTAACTGCTGCTGACTTAACTGGGACTGGGACCATCAAATCAAGGTCTAACGGTGAGAAACACATTGAGAGCAGAGTGTCAGAAGAATAAATCCATATTTTTATATTTGTACCAACTTGATTCCATTTTGTGAGCTGTGAACAGGCAGTAAATCTGTTAATAAGTTGGTGCCTGTTGGGGAGAGGCCATCCTGAAATCCTTTCACTGCATGAGCCTGGAAAGTAGAACGGGGCAAGTTGTATTTTGTATTTGTGTTGTGAGCTTTTGTAGCATTTCAGTGTCTCACGATGATGGTATTCAGTCAGAGCCCTGCAGCGAACCCCCCGCTGAAGCTCGGGCCTGGACGACCTTTAAAAGCCTCCAGTTTAAAATCTCTTTCGTTCCCGTCAACATTCAGCACCTGGTCTGTTAATTCCTGCAAATTTAGATATATGAACCAAATCAGTCCCTTTGTCCACACAACCACACGGACTTCAAGTCCAAGGACATTTTAAAATATAAAACTTTTTAGGCAAGCTGCCAACAAGCCCTGGAAGACTACATGTTAATTATATATATTTAACAATGAACTATTCAATGCTCCACTCACTCGGCGGAGGAGGCAGTCAGGTGCAACAACGCAGTCATTTGTCATTGTCGTTGTGTTCAGCTGCAGATTTTTCACCTTTTTTCACCTAACTTTAGCTAAGAGGTAGCTGAAATAGATGACACATAAAGGAGAAGACCCTTCTCTCCTTATTTCTTCATTTAATCTTGCATGAAGTAGGTGAATCTGTTTCATTGCAGCAAAAAAAAAAAAAAGAAGAAAGTTCACTGCATTATATTGTGTCCTGAGTTGTTTTTGGAGCTACCTGGACCAGAAGAGACTTGCACCATGAAAGTTGAATCTTTGATTCTGTTGGAGCACACCGAGCCCGCCTGAATGCAAGTGTAATTTCATGCTGAAACAAGTAGCCAAATTACACTGTGCCATCTGATCTGCATAAACACAACCTCAGCTGCTCCGCTCCTCTCACATAAATGTGCTTAGAGCCAGAAAATCACAAAACAGTTGTAAATGCTAATAGTGGAGTTGAGTCTGAATAAAATGAGGGCGATCATCGCGTCGGTGCCAATGTCCAGTTTTTACTGAGGCCAGAGCCGCTCGTGTGCTGTGATACAGTAATTGTACCTCAAATGATTTCCTCAAAATTACGTCAGATCTTGTGTCAAATGCTAAAACTGACTCTCAGACTTGAGCACCTGTTCTCTGTATAACCTGAATGATTTACTCTCCAAAACGACGTGCGTCTAAATGTTTTTGTTTACTGGATGTTATTTTTACTGCTGTAACTTTCTGTGACACTGTTAAGTGAACGCGGGCGAAGAGCCCCGCTAGATTATCTCCGGCACCTTGTTGAAAGCACACAACACATTCAGGCCCCCCCAGAGGAAGACACAAAGCTGCTGTTCATTGCAGCAAAGTGTTCCCTATAAAATGCCTCATAGACTTGGCCAATAACTTCCAAACACCCACTTGCTCTGACCTGTTCACACATTATTATGCTGTAATATCGCAAGTTTCATTTTTATAGATAACCCTCATCTTGGTGTTGGTCCTCTGATATCAATATAGTGCAGGGATATTTAACCATCTTTTTTCCCTCCCTGAAACAAAAACCTATCCTATCCTCATCCCCTGTTCTGTTGTGGCTAATCTATCTGTTTCTCCCTTTCCTTTGTCCAGCGTGACCGCGGTCCGTCTGCCGGACAGTTTATCCTTCATCGTCTACGAGTTCTGGGATGGCGAGGAGGAGTGGAAGAGGTGAGTTTTCAATTACATCTGACTTAAAAGTGAATATTTCAATCTTAAACCCAAGTCCCTCACTAATGTGTGTCACTCATGCCAGGAATTAGGCCTTTCAGATTTAAGCGTTGTCGGGTTTACAGCAGCTTTCCTGCTGGATGAAAGAGAAATGAACAAGGCTGTGCGTAAATGCTGAGGGAGGTACTTTGCTGCGAAATCTTTCATTCTTCAACCTGAGCCATCTTTAAAGTATTAAAAGTAATTACTGAGCGCGGACATCCATTTTCTCTCTGGAATTGTCTTTGAGTCAGCGATCTGCCTGCTCAGAGAGTTTTCTGGAGCCGAGCATGCCGTTCCCTCCTGCTGTCGTTTTCATTGATTGGTGATTGCCAAATGAAGAGATTGCCCACATGTCCTCCATTAGTGTCATGAGCCTGCTGGAAAAAATTCCTCCATTCACATTTAATTAGCATTCTTGGCCTATTCACTCACCCCCCTGAGTTGCTAAAGCACTCAAGTTGCGTTGATGATTTAGTGATGGTGCTGGGCGTGAGCAGAGGCTGCTGATGTAGCTGCCTGCTGATCTGACTTTCTGCTCTGCCGCTCAGAGCATCTTCCAGCCATTAATATTTCAAGTCTTACAGTAAAGGCAAAGGGCCGGATGAGGCATTCGGAAGCTGTGTGTGTGTGCGTGCGTGTGCGTGTTCATGAGCATTTGCAGATGTGTGTGTGAAGCTGTTTGTGTGTTTTCTCACCCTCTCCTCTGATTCCAGGCACCTCCAGTCGCCCCCCAATAAAGCCTTTCAGCATGTGAAGGTGGACACACTGTGCCAGCCCGAGTCCGTGTCCTCTGTAGCCGTGCCAGGTCAGTGCTGAGATACTGCAGAGTGAAACGAGAAAACAAAATAAGGCCTGTGAACAGACTTTACCTTATCATCGGTCAAAATAGCAGGCGGCATCAACTCACCTCCTAAAGCTGTCCAACAGCGTCCCTCAGTCTCCATATTCAGCGATCACTCACCTGTTCAATGCTGCATTCATCACTTTTCCTATTCTATAAGACATATTTACTGTACAAGCAGCACTTTTACAAAGATTCCTCAAGTGTGAAAATATTGCGGTTAAGAAAGTAAGAATGAGTTTTATGGGACAGATCCAATATCTCACCCGCCAGTGTCCAAATATTTTTTGCAGGCTGTCAATCAATAGAAGCATAATTTAAGACATGCAGGCAGACAGATTCTCAAAGCAATCTGTTGTGTCCAACCATCAGTCCAAACCCGAATATATTCAATAAAAGTCAAACTTGGCATTTTGTCTTGATAAAGGATTCAAATTACCAACCAGTTATCAGAGTTGTAGGTCGTCATAAACTTATCAGCACAGAGTAGAAAACAACAGAACGAAAAAAAAAAAAAAAAAAGCAGGATTCAGCCTGTGAGGAACAGAATTATACGCAGCGCTACACAATTACAGAGCAGATCCCTGAACTCACAACGCTGAGCGAAGCCGGCTTTGTAAAACCAACCAAAGCAACCTGGCACCGAAACTGAAGTCACTTAAAACAGCCGGCTCTGGCAGGCGTTCCCGCTGTGACGCACGGGGAAGTGATGCCTGGGACGGCTGCCATCGGTACTTTTTCTTGTTTTGTAACTCTCTGGGTTGTTTTTTTTTAAATTCGTCTCTCTTCACCTCACCCTTTGCTCTTTCCTCAGCCTCCATTTCTTTCTTTCTCGGCTTCGCCACAATCACTGTTGGTCTCAGTTTGACGTGCTCTCTGCCTCTTCTCACTTGTCTTCCCGCTCCCTCTCTCCCTGTTTGCAGCGGCCTGGTGCAGTGTGAAGAGGGAATGAGCATGAAGATATCCAACTACAACGCCAAGACTCCTGGTCGCTCCCCACCTCCTCTTTAACCCCCCCTTCTTATCCTTGAAAGCCTTTTCCTTCTGCATTTGCCCACTCTCACTCCTTCTCCTCTCCTCTTTCATTCCTCACATTCCTCAGCTCTTTTTGTAAGTACATGTTTACACAGTGCAAATGAACGGTGTCATCTTCAGTGAAAATTGAACAGTGTGTTTTAAAAATGTGAGATTATTTCAATGCGTTTAGTTTGCCGGCTCCAGATTTGTTTCAGTTAGCTTTGAGCCACTGGTAAGGTGGAGTTTGTCATGTAGCAAGAACCCCAGGGTTGAATTTAGTTTTCTTTGTGTAGCAGAAACTTTTTTTGGGTAGTTCTGTTTTTGTTTGTTTTTTTCACACCTATAATACTGGACTCGCTGTAGGAAGCTCATCCGTATACCTCTTATCTCATAGCAGCTGCTCATCCCAGATTTGTTCTGGTACATCTAATTATAACAATGATATTATTTTGCTTTGTAAATGACCCAATGGACATTATTTGGACATTATTCTCACATCAGCCGTTCTGAACTCCCGTCCACACGTTGAGTAAATCAGGCCAATCGACGGACAAAGGTGGCAGATTAGTTTGAAATCTCAGGAACAAACCGAATGCTTGAATTTAGCTTGAAGGTTGAAGGTAAAAAAAAAAAAATGGCTGTGAATGGGCTCTTTGAAAGGAAAGATTTTTTTCTGCCTAATTTAACTTAATTCACATGTCTAGTGACTCAGTAACTTTAAGTCTAACCAATTTGCTTTTTATCTATTTAATGTTTTCAACTTGCAAACAATCGTTTTGCCTAAAAATTCAGTGGCATTCACCACTTTTAGGTTTTCAGAGCTACCAGGAAGAGGCTAAATACCATATTGGCCTTAATTTTAGATTACCCTTTTTATTTTCATTTTTTGAGGGGAAATCTGACATCTTGAAAATTAGCTCAGTGTCCTACCATCAGAAAACCAGGGTCATCTATGAATGTATAATGATCTTTCAACTGTAACCTTGGGAGGAAAAACCAAACATTATCTTACACATAAACCAATATGGCCTTTATTCTTTCACGCCCTCATTTGTTTTGTTTGTTGTGTGATTAGTTTCGACACCCCAAGAGCTTCACAATGGGTGCTGTGGGAGTAATGTCTACGAACGTATTTACCAAATTATTTAAAATACATTCCGTTAAACTCAGCAGATGACAGCACCTACGCAAACTTATATATTGTTACATTTTTATTGACTCTTTATTTATTCTTCATGTAGCCTTTATTTAGGTCAACACTTTGGGGTTTGGATTTGCATCTCTGACTTGAGTGGTGGTGAGATGAATCGTTTTGCTGTCAAAGGATCATTTTTGACTTAGAAAAGAGTCTGCTGCTACCTTGAGACAGAGAATAAGAAGTGAGGAGAAGGGCAGCACCGCTGTTCTCCCTGCAGCTGAACATTGTTTTACTTCTCTCTGTGCATTCCTCGTCTGAACTGGCAATGGGTAGCCGATATTAGCCGTGTAAGTCTAGTAGAGATTGTACATAATGCAAAATGTTGTTCTGATTGTTCTAATTATTATATTTGTATTTACTGTCATCTTTTCGTGCTATGGTGCACATTTTTCCTCAGTGGAAGTGGCAATAGCTTCATAGATGCTGTGTAGCTTCTCTTAACAGTTTCTTTGAATCAGAATACCGACCGTCAGAAAGAAATATGTCTGAATGACATTGAATATAAAGCCTTAAACATCACCACATGCTAAAAAAAGAATTTAGGGGTTTCCAAGAGATGGCTTTCTTTCTTTCTTTTTGGATGAGATGATATGAACTCCCAGTAAGCAGGGAAATGCCCACTAGCATCCGCAACAGCAGCCTTGTGTTGCATTAACATGTTCGCCCGTCAACTTTAGATTTCTATATATCAGACTTACTCTGTTATCATTATGTCACTGAAAAATAACCTTGATTTCAGGATAAGACTTCACCCCACTTGGCGTGCTCAAGCTCATAGTCCAACCGACGCAGCATCGATATTTCTAACACATGATGATCATATGAGTGCAAAAAAACCAAAAAAATTCGGCAAGCAAGGGTCTTACAAACTTTAACTTCACAGGCAGACGTTATAGAAATACTCCTCAACCTGAGTCACAGAGATCTGATCACCAAGTCAAGACTGAAAACTTAGGTCATACCTAAAGTGACCAGAATGTTATGTAAAAGAGCTTTTGTGCTTTCAGGTGCCCTCTTTTTATTCCCACAATTCAAATGCATGGAGTCAGTTTGAAACCACTGCAGTGAATTTTACACTAAAGTTTTGTGTTGTTTGAATCAACCTTTCTTCAGCCCGTTAAAAAGGACAACTCGTTGAGAAAATCTGGGATTTCTGTGTGTAATTAAGTATTTGTTTATTTTTGCCTCCATTTGAATTGGAAACTGATCAGACTCTGGGACGATTTCTCAGTGGACCTTATCATCACCAACATTGCTATCAGCCCACCATACAACAATCTGACTCTCACTCAGAAAGCACAATGTAAAAATGAGTGAATATTGTGACTTAAAGATACAGTATGTTAGACTTTATCGAGTATGATGAGTATCTAGAGAAATTATTATTGATTATTAATATTTCTGTTCATCTGATTTAAGATTTGTTGAAGAATCTCTCCTTTATAGCTACTTTCAAAGGTGCCATCTTACCATCCGCCTCACTGTTGGCTCCGTTTTCCCTTTTTATCATTTGTGAACGACAGCCAATCTGTCATCTGCCAGTACTGTGGTAGCAGTGAGTGGGAATACAGCTGCACTGATACTGATGTTGATCTCGCACCATGGCCTTTGTTTAGAGCTCTGGGCTGCACTGAGCAGGGCCGGGCTGTGTCAAAGGGTTGTAAGATAAAGTCACATTACAGTAGGCTTGTACAACAGGCATGCAAATGTGTTTTTTGAAATATCCCAGTAAAACTCTGAGGTACTCTGGAGTTTTAGACAATTAGATGAGCTTGAGTCCCTCTTTTTGTTTGCTGTCTTGCCGTCCATGTCATGCTAGTTTGCAAATCAACAAGTAGAATTAAAAAAAAAAAAAGAAAATGTTTGGACAGATAATCATGACGGGTCTCATCCTCTTTCATGTTGTGTCCAACTGGTTCAGTTGTGGTTTTTACTGCAGATCCAGCTAACCTGGAAACACAGTGGCTGCTAAATCAGATGTGTGATGACGTTACCTTAAAGTCCGCACAACAGAGGCAGAACTGTGAGTGTCGTCCGCAAAGAAACCACTAAGAGCATGCTAGCACAGTTAAACACTAGAAACTTAATTCAAAAGATTTTCTTGGCTTGTTTCTGTTATATTTTAATAGCCCCCATTATTGTGCACTACTGCTTGCCCCTTTTTTAAAAATAATTATATAATATATACATACTTCAGATGTATTTCTTTGCTTCTTTTATCAGCTAAATGACGGCGCAACAGCAACGCCACAGGGCACCATGAATCTTTCACTTACTAAAGAGAAAAAAATCAAAGAAATCCAAGTAGTTGCACTCATGTGCCACTAAAAACTGCGTTTGCGCTGCTGTATTTGGAACACAAAGGCGTGCTGCACTACACTGATGGCCGTAGTCCAGCTCAGCGCAGCCCACACGCTCCACTCCAGGCTTTCCTTCCTGTACATTGTGACCGTCTTGGTCGGGCTGTGTATATGAGGTAGACAGTGAACTGTATGCCGATGCTGTTACCTGTTGATACATTCCTGAACGTCCCTCAGACTGTCGACCTGTTCTTTTTTTTTTTTTTTCTATCCCCCTCCTCCTCAGTGCAACCTGTGCTTCGCCATACAATGAAAGAGTTATGTCATTGAAATGAGTAGTGAAACGGGCCCTGATTGGATGTTTTGAATGTTCCCTGGCAACATGAGCAGATGGAACAGGACGTATGTCACATACAGATCAGATCTGACAGGATGCGTGCCACCAGGTTTACCTCATGAACAGTCGTCGCACGATCATGACCAAACCAATCAGGAATTTGCCGAAATGAGCCACGTCAGGGCCGTAACTCTTCCCTTCTATGGCTGTGTTCTTTTCTATCCTTAAACTGAGTGCATGTCAACTGAATGTCCAGTAACTTCTTTGCTGTAGTGTTAGGCCAAGCTACTCTTCAATGGGTTTTGTGCATTTCTTACCTTCTTTCTTTTCTAGTATTCCTACAAAGGAGACAGAGACTAAAATCTATTATATAAAATATATATGACTAGAAAAATGGCAGACATGAATGAAGATTCACTTTTATGGCAATGGTTAATGAAATATTCTTAATGTATGTTTCAGTAAAACAGCTTTCTCTTCTAATGTGTAGAGACTTATTGCAGGGATGCAAGTATTATATTTGGTCTTTAAAGAATATCTTGTTGAAATTCTAGATGATGTAGAGTGATGCAATTCAATAAAACTATAAAACTGAAAGTGTGTCTTTGTGGCTTTCATTCTAAATGTCGCGCTGGAAATGTTCGTTGCAGATCGATGATTTTTCTGAGCTGTCATTCATCCGCTGATGTTTCTGTGCTGATGAGTCAGATCGTTCTACACGACAATCCCCAACTCACAAATGTTTACGCTATGGTTCAGTGAGAGTTATAATTAGGTAAATTTTAAATGACTTTCCCTGTTCATCTGATTTCAGTCCAACAGAACAGAAGTATGTGATATAATCACCGTTTGAAGCCAAAGATTTTTTTTCCTCTCTTAAAGTTTCCAAATTAAGCTCTTCAGAAATGCCATCGACTTAATGTGGGAGTTGTATCATGTGAAAATCATTTTAACATTTGTTTTCATATCAGCTTTTAAACATGACAGATACTTTTCTGAGTTAAGTAAAGCAAAACTGAGATTTTGTTAGTTGTCTTCTACTTGGAGGATAATCATTCTACATTTTGTTCATGCTTTTTGGGGGGCTGCAAGCAAGTTTGAAGGATTCCTGAGCTGTATGTGTTTATTTGTTTGCATTGTTGAAATCATTTTCATCCTGTTTGGATTATTGTGGACCCGAAGGTAAAATTCACTAACTAACTTTTAACACAAATAAAAACATCCCTGATGTTTATCAGGAATGATCTGAATTTAAAAGCTTTACGATGATTTCTATACAGTCAGGATTTTAAAAACATTTTTAATCGTATCTGTTTAAGATTTGTGACTCAGCTATTAATAACGTCACACACAAAATAAAGATTTCATATAAAATTATTTTATTCAATTATCTTTTCATTGTATCAGTAATATTCACTGTCTGCTTTACACATCTACTAATTTATCAAATATCAGTAAGTAGCTCTTCTTTTTAAAACATACAAAATAGATACAAGTTATTTACACACACATCCAAATACACATTAACAGACATAACAACCCCTGATGTTTTGGGCCTCTCTTCAGTTTTCTATGAAAATAGTACCAAATGCTCCTTGAAATATTCTCAATAAAACTCCATCTCATCCAGACTATGCAAATAATGTGGAAAAACTAAATGAAGGGCAGCATGAAGCTTTTATAGACGTTACTTAGCAGACATCATGTTTTATTTTTATATCAGTACACTACTCTAGTTTTTTCATGATAAAAAGCTCTAATATTCCAGCTGCTGCTACAATCTGAAATATAGTGTTTGCAAAAATAAGGAAATAAAACCTGTGGCAAACAAAAACAACACCCTGATTACTTAGCTCACCTTACCCACACACTGAGTACGGATGGTTGCACATTTAGATGCACAATTACACACATAAATGTGACAACAGAAGATCAACTAGAATACAAAGTGCAGAAATACCTGAGGGTGTCAGTGAGATCATCTCAGCGCAGAAGGAGGCGGACAGAAGTCGGCATCAGGGCGCCATTAAAAGAATATTCAGTCAGGTGAGGCTGAGGGAGGGAAGGACCTCTAATGGATTTCATTTGCCGCTTTAAAGGTGATAGTCAGGAGTTTTGAGGATCATGTTCATTTTATTTTAAGGGTCGATGTTGTCCATAAACCAAAATGGGGGAAGGGGAGGCACAAATTGAGATTTGGTCACCTCTTTCTCCAGAAAAAACACCGGAATCACCGAGAGAAGTGGACGATTCAGTCAGATCTTTCCAAGGAGCTGCATGACGGCGATGGTGGTGCTCTGGCCGAAGATGAATGCTCCGCAGATCAGAGTCACTACTCCCCAAACCGTGAGGCCAAATCTGTAGGGAAGATGGTGGAGGAAACACATCCGGCTTTCTTACTTTTCGTTAGTTTGTCTTATTACTTAGAGGACACATCTCAAAGATCTTTATGACCTACAACTCACTGGTGCACCGTTTGGCTTCTGTTGTACGTGCTAGTGTCAAAATGGAGCCAATACTATGTGGCGTTGCTACGGCAACCAAAGATGAGGATTATTTTATAGATAAGGATGAAGGAAAAAAGCAGCATTCTGAGAAAATTGCCCATAAATGGCACGATACACGTATCAGCGGATGAGACGTGACTAAGTTCAGACCCCTCACATTCCTTTGGTAAGTATAACTGTGATATATAAAGAATTTATACCCTGTTGGACAAGTTATCTTCAGGAGCTGCTGGTTATGAACTCTGAATACTTCTACAGCTGCTGCCTGGAACGTCTGAATCTGATTAAGCGCAGCAAACGTTTTTATTTTAGCTCACAAGAAATTCCATTGGTGCCTACCGAGCTTATCTTAGAGTGACTTTTGGAAAGTAGCAGCACAGCTCTACCACTGCCAGCTCTTGAGTAGGTTTCCACGAAACTTGGTCCCCAGAGGATGAATAAGAACAAGAGATTAGTAAAATAAATGTTAAGACATATTCCTTTTCTCGCTGATGTGAGCAGGGATTGGCTCCAACACGCTGCGGCCTTGTAGGAATAAGCACTACAGATACTCAATCGATGGACTTTATTATTTAATTCACTAGATTTAGTATTTGACTTGTATGAACAGAGATACTTCCTCTGTGGGTTAAAGATAGAACCACCTCTTTCCCTCCAACTAAGAGAAGTAAATTGAGCTGTAAGGCTGTACGAGTGAACGCCGACATGCATATCTATATTAGCATTAGTGCCACTTCTCACCTGGTCTTACATGACACGGGTTCAGACTGCACGGCGAAGATCAAACACAGACCTGTCCAAACAAAACCGCACCATTAAAAATGTCACAACAGACTTCTGGCAGACACTGATAACGAAGGGATACCTGGGAAGATGAAGATGAAAAAGGCGCTGATCCCACCGATGACACTGATGACCTTGCTGATGTCTGGTACAAAGACAGCGATGAGCAGCGTCACCGTGATCCACAGGACCGTCAGCGCGTAGCGGCTGCGGCTTTCAAACGCCACTGTCACCACACCGTAACGCCTCTGCCGCCAACTCAGCAGGGGGTCCTGGATGACTGATCTTTTATATTCATCAAAAATAAGTCGCATCAGATCAAATTATAATGTAGTTTTTATTTTAAAGGTTCTGTAAATGACTCCCCCATCAAACTGGGTAAGAAATTCAGCCTTCAACATTTCCGCTGGGCCTGGCTGCAGGAACAGACGTGACAAAGACCTATCAGGCTATTTTGATGGGCTACAAGCCGACCGGGATTGAGCCAATAATCCCCGAGGCGTGTCCGCTTTTGCTCTGGTCCTTTCTTTTAGACAAATGACCTTTAGTCAGTGGTGGAGATTCTGGAAATTCACTTTCATCATTTTCATCGTGCTCATATGCACAGAAGGCCAACGGTTGAACCGGAGTGACTCACTTTCACCAACATGCACAAGTTAGAGGACGCCAGATGCGAAAACAAAGAACAGATGGGGTAAAACGCTGTTATTCCTCCATATTGTTTTATATTAAATAGCTGTGATATCGTTTAAAATGTCATCTACAGAACCTCTAAAATCCCCGATAAAGTGAAAAGTGATCTAAAAGTGATCAGTTGTGTCTCCGACCTTCCCAGCAGCAGGATGATGGGATAGATGGTGATGATGGAGACTCCGAACAGCAGCCGGGCGATGAGCATGAGGATGTCATCACCGGTGTACGACATCAAGATGTCAGCCTTCACGTTCTTTCCAAATGTCAAGTACCCATAAACCCCTGCAACAGAGAAGGAAGGGTGAGGCTGCCTGCGTCGACGACGACAGCGAGTCTGACATTTTCAGTCACAAACAACAGACGAGGGAGCTCGCTCGGCACAAACAGCATGAGGTGAACGTTGTAATACAACTTCAGAACTTCAGTGTTTCTTAGTTTACGGAAGAGTCCATCTTTGAAACACACTGCTCATCTGGTTTTTCCTCTATTTCTCACAGGTGTCGAGGTCTTTTTGCTTCGATAAACTCAACTTGACATTATGCTCAGAGCTGAGCTTTAGTTTGATGTCCATGCACATCTTTGGTTTATAATATCCTGTTAAAGGATATTAACGTCACATCGTAAATTATTTCTGTAGACATACAGAACAATTAAAGTGTGTGTTTTACTGGACATATTCAATTTTTTCCCATTATTCCAATTTCTGACATTTCAATTAGACAAGATTATTTCACATTTCTGTAGTGACCCTGATAACCAGCCCGTCTCCCTGAATTAAAAAGAAAAGTGCTTTCCAACCTGTGAGGGAGTAAATGATGAGGCAGATGATCATGGAGACCACGGAGATGAAGACCCAGTGAGACAGCCGCTGGTTGGCCATGCTGCTGTAGATGGCGATGGACGCCTCGTGGCACTGCAACACACAGAGCAGAAAGCAGAACGATCAAAGCCATGACAGCCCATTTCATACACTGGTCCCTGCTCTCTGGTTGGGTGGAACATTATGTTGGCATTAAATAAAGGACGACATCAGACCGGGGAGGCTGTGTGTCTCTTCAGCCACCAGATGTTTGTGGATGTTTGTGTTTCTGTTCGCAGCTCACGCTAAAGGTCTTATCTCCGATGTCTCTGCTGGTGTGATGAACCGAGATGAGATGGGGAATCAAACGAAAGCAGAGGAGTTAACCCGTCGCAGAGGTCAGGACACAGACTCCTGTCCCCACTTGATCCCAGCTGCCACCGTCGGGTTTCAAATCACGCTTCATCTCTCTTTCATCGTCCTCCTTCGCTGCTCTCCGGATCTCATCAAGTCTCTTCTCAGCCCTTTGCACTGCAATCACTCACGCTGAGGGAGTGCGTCTGCGTTGGTGGGAGAGTACAAGCCTCAATCCTCTTGACCTTTGCCCTCCTTTAATTAGATTCCTCCAGCATCCTTCAGGTGTTACCTTAGCAACTTGAGAAGTTGCACATCAGTCTTTCCTGCTTCACATTGACAGAGCATCATTTTTACGAACTCTAACCTGCTATTGAATATGAAAAGCTCGCTCTGCTCTGCTCCGGTGGAGTCCAGCAGCCTGCTGACCTTTAAACTGCACTTAAACACACTAGAGAGAAAGCATGCGGCCTAAAGAGTATTGATTATATCCACACTGTCTTACTGCAATCTCTGCTTTTTAGCTGAAGCATGAGATTAGGTCAAACTAAAAACCATTTCCTTATTCCCTTTGTGGATACGTTTGATTTAATCAGTCCAGATTTGGCGTCATCCGATTTATACCTCCTCTCCAGTACGGTTTCATTTAAGCTGCTCAAGCATTATAAAATAACATTTCAAATTTTCTCAGCAGAATCCAGAGTCCTCCACAGGAGTCACCTCTAACAGGGGCATTTTCCTTCCTCTGGAAAATGCTTCAAACTTTTCAAAAAAGGTATAAACTACCCAGAGTGAAATAAACACACCACGAACAAAACTTAAACTCCTTCCGCTGTGGTGGGCTTTTTTGTTTTTTTGTTCTTGGCACCATCTCACTCGCCTGCATGCAGATCAGCCGATCAGCCAACAACTAACAGCATGAATTTCTGCAACCTCGATCCTTTTGAACAAAGCCGGGTACTGTAAGAGCTGCAAATAAAGCACTTCAAAAAATAAATAATTTTATTAGCTTTCTAGTTGAGATGAGACGAATAACGCTGTCGTCATATAAAAAGCCTGTAAAGGGAACAAAATCTTCCATCCAAAGCACTGATGTTGTTTGTCTCATCTACAAACGTCACACTTTAATGACGGGGGGGTTAAGTGTTTGCACATCTTGCCCCGGGGGGGCTGACTTCCTGGACTCCTGTCCTTACTGGCATAATAAATTAAGATGCAGTTAATTACAAGTAAGGAGATCAGGACGAATGAATGATGAACTTAAGATGCAGTGACCTGTTCCAATTAAACACTCAGTATCTGAAGTATCTGAAGTGGTTTGACTACAGGTCCACCAGAGGGCGCTCTTAAAATCTGTAACAGCAACGAGCAAGGTTGTGCTGTAAAATCAGGACGCTGGAGCATCTGAGAGGCAGCGTGTCGAAGGAAATGGCAGAGACGAAGGCGTTCCCTGCACGTCACACAAACTGTTGGACTCTCATTAACAAATCTGAGCGCCTGCTGCATCCACGCTGTACAGATTCAATTCAGTCCCGTGGAAAAGAGCCAGGTGTCAGAACAAATTCTTCTGAATCTTCACTGCACAGCCACAAACTAAACTCCATATACATCCATTGTTTTGATCCATGTGTACGCACACACACACACACACACTCCAGCTTTACTTTACCACATCAAGTGTACAATGTCCAGACTGGTCACATTAATATTACTCAAACTGTGGCACTCACTTGGAAACCAAAGCAGATGGTTGGAATGACGCTGAACATGGAGGCCCAGGAGCCGACCCTGCACAAACACACACACACACACACACACACACACACACACACACACACACACACACACACACACACGAGGAGACAAGCAGGACAGTCACTCTCTGAAGTTCACAAATGTCACAGGAATAAAGAAGAGAAATAAGCAGTAATTGGGACATTATTCGTGAGGCCGTGGCATTTAGAGACACTTCACCATAACATGCATCTGTCAGTCACAGACACACGGTGGACAGCCGAGGACAGTCAGCGAGGTAGACAGTGTTTTAACAGTGACAGTGGGGGCTGAATGGTTTGATCTACTTTGTGTCCTGGTGGCCTGGATTCACAGCAGATTTATGGATAAGACTCACCACAGCCATATTTCCAGGAGCAGCCTCATTACACGGACCACCTCTGTTGATTTAAGTAGATTTATGACAGAAAAGATGTCCAGAGGACAGAAAAGTTTACTTCTAAAAAGAAGATTTGCATCTTCTTTTTACTGACTCTTTAGCGTATTGTAATTATTTTTCTTCCTTATTTCTTTACTTCCCCTGAAACAGCTGAGCCATGAAGCCAGATTATGCTCCTTTCTGTAGTCAGACTACAGTAAACATGGACTGCTGAGCATCTATTCACAGTGAGCACATCAATTGTGTAGAGCGAGAAATGGAAAGTTTCTTTCTACAGGCAAAGACAGCGCTAGAAATTCAAAATCTGGAAATCTTGTAAATACATCGAGACGTAGATGTAAATATATCAAACTGTTGAGCTAAAGGAAACCAACTCCAGCCCCAAACCCAGCGTTTGGAGGAGGAGTGAGAGGTCCATTCCCCGTTTACAATCCATTTTCCATCATTTGAAAAACAAACACTGCGTTGTATTGAAGACTTTAGAGATGGAGAACATAAAAGTCATTAGGAAACTATTAACTGAGCTGATAAAAGAAATAAGAAGTCTGGACATTTTCTGATGGACTTCTATGCAAATGGGCGACCAGTGGAGTCACTCCCTGATGGTCATTAATAAACAGTTCATGGTGCTCAGTCGGGACTAACTAATCAGCATAGTAACCTCAGTGGAGAAAAATTATCTGGGAGAGAAGAAAGTTCAATTTGGTTTGAATGAGTTATTGATTATCACGTTTTTAAGCTGAGCTCCGTATAAACACTGAAAGCAGGCCAAACAAGTAGTAAGGATGTGCTTGCCTCCTGGCAGATTTCCTATTATTATTATTATTATTATTGTTGTTGTTATTGTTATTATTGTTATTATTATTATTGTTATTATTATTATTATTATTGTTGTTGTTGTTGTTGTTGTTGTTGTTATTGTTATTATTATTACTATTATTATTATTATTGTTGTTGTTATTGTCATTATTATTATTATTATTATTATTATTATTATTACTTATTATTATACTGCCACACTGAGACAGAGAGGGAGCAGCACAGGGACTAAAAAGAAGTGAGTTAACCATCCTGATGATTCACTCCACTGCTGATGGAGACCAGCGGAGCCTGGTCCTGTCATTTGTACGTACCCGCTGCTGTAGAGAGGGGTGACTTGAACCAGGACAGAGGGCGCCGTGTGGTATTTAACAATGATGGCCACAGTCAGGTAGGTTGCAGCGAGAGTGCCGAGGACACTGCGAGAGGTCGGAGACAAAACACCTGCATGAGAAAGAGACCCGACAAACGGCACAGCGGATGGACAGATGGATGTCTGGAAGCTGACCACAGAGGTCAGCGAGGTCACATCAGCCACGTCCGCCCTTGTTTTTATTTCGGTGTCCCGTCATTCATAAAAAACAGAGTGAAAGCTTTCAGTCTCTGAGGATGAAAATGTGAAGTCTATCCTGGGGCTTAAGAAAAGTTCCTGGGGTCGGTCAGCGTGATAGAATTTATAGTTACTTTGGGAAATTCGATGCTAATCTGCCAAGTTACGAGGTGTCTCAGGTGTAAATCTGACATTTCAGGCTGTAGGTGACTCTAAAGGAGAGTTTAGGAAGTTTTCAAAGTGAAAAAGATCAATTTTCTCCAGCGCGGAAACGTCTTCGGTAAATTTCCTCGCGACCTGCAGACTAAATTTCAAAGTTAATGTTGATGGGTTAAGAAAGGTGAAGGGCAAAGTGTTTGGTTCCACCTATGGCTCTGTTGTGGAGACACACAGCAGAACTGGACCCGACCTGATGTATTTCTGAATGCTGATCTCTTTGGGGATGGACAGCGGCAGGATGAGGAAGATGCAGAGCAGCAGCAGGCCAAAACGCTGATCTGTGTAGAAATGGTGCGGCATCTCCGACTCCGGCAAGTTGGTTACGAGCTCATACAGCGAGCCGCACACTGAGAGACACACAAACAACAACAACAACAAATAAGACGGAAACTGCATGACTCCAAAGATAACGACGCGAAGCCTGTTTTTCTCTGGAGAACATTTCAGTTTGGTGGACTAACAGAGGAGGAGATGGGAGAGTCCAACAGCGGAAAACAAAACCTGCAGCTCTGACTTTGACACTCACGCTTCTCAAGTTGGTCGTCCACTATGACCAGAAAAGCTACAGAGATCATGAAGAGGTTGAAGACGAAGCAGATCTCACAGAGCTGGCCGATGGCCGGCCCACACACTTCCTTCACCACCGCCTGGTAGGTGCACTGGCCGCTGATGGAGGACGAGTAGCCCAGGATGATCAGGCCGCTGATCAGGAACACGAGGGAGACCTGAGGGGATGGAGGGAAGCTGCTTGATGTTTCAGAAACAATCTGTGGATTTGTTCTGATGAAGCAGTGCAGCCCAATCTGTTTTGTTTTTTTTTTTTAACGTGAGAATAAACCAGCAGAGATGTGCGATGGTGATACAAACTGATCTCTTGAAGACAAAACATCCTCATTCTCTAGATGGCTTAAGTGTGAAAAACCAGAGCACAAAGAGAAAACGTGAAGAGATAATTTCTTACACTTTATCGCGAGAGAAAATAAAAATCTGCCAAACAGTCCTGGATAACTTTGCTCACTCTCCTCTGCTGGGATCAAATATTTATCATTTGACTGGACAAATCTGGGAAATGTCAGACTTTCCATTTTCTCTGTAAAATGACATTTTCATGTGTGGTCTGGTCTTCACATCTGTTTGTTACTCCCTTTATTTCCATGTGTGCTTTCCGTCTTTGATTAATAACACAACAGACACTAATTGGATTATCGAAGGCGTGGATGGATGGATGAGTCTCTTTGTGGCTGTAAAGCAGCCTGACAAGTCTGTTAATGAAAAGCATTGCTGCGAATTGTTGAAGCTGATGAGACTGAAAAAAATTACGCTGAGGAAAACAAGACAAGAGAAAGATGGGAACTCTGTGAAATGACCTCGTCTGGATGAACCTGTGAGCAAAAAGCCAAACGTTTATTCATTGCTCTGGATGCTGGAGGCCTCCAGATTAACTTTTCACTTTCTATTTTTCCACAGCTGACATCAAATCATGTAAAAACAGACGAGGATGTCCATCTATGAGCGTCCTGAACTTTACTTTTTCTGTAAAACAACTGGCCAAAAAGGTTACCTCTGTATTCCTCTGCCCATAAGGAGCAGCAACTTACAGCCTGCTAATGAAACCCAACAAAACCTGAACAGACAGAAGAAACGCCGTGCAAAGGAGGCTGAACTGAATACTTTTCAAAGAGGACGAGGATACAAGCAAACCGCTGTCTGATAAAAAGATGGAGATTTATCCAAAAAGAATGAGAGGAATCAAACAAGAGGCAACAAGGGCGGACAGAGACTTTACATTTTCTGCAGCTCTTTAACCTTCAGGCTTTTTGAAAAAGAAATAGAACAAGAATACAGTTTACGTGGCTTTCTTCTCTGATGGAGTTATTCTATTCCTCCACATAAAAACTGCACCGAGCAGGTTTCTGAGCCAAACAGGCATGAAAAACCTGAAAATGTATTTACTGATGCCGGGGTTCATTTAGACAGACTTCACTTTTCAGGGTCAATAATCAATAAAAAACGATCAAAAAGCTGAGTTCACTTTTTTTCTTTAAACAACTTATTTCTTTTTCAGATCTTTTCAGACAGAAAGGAGTCAGACTGAGTCCAGATCAGCAGCTGGAGGTGATCAGTCTGATTAACTGAGCTGAGAAGATAAACTTAAATATGTATAAACAAGCATGCAAACCCCTTTAAAAATCACTTTGATCAGCATCTTGTGTGAGTGAATCTGCTGCTTTTCCCTCTTTAGACTTCATAGAAAAAGAAAAGCCCCACCAGCTCCACGGTGACGGCGCTCCGGATGCCCCCGGCTCTCTCGAAGGCCCAGGGGAAGTTGAGGAGCCCGGCGCCCAGAGCGGACTTCAGCATGATGAAGACGGCCCCCAGGGAGCCGAGCCGGGGGGCCACGGCCAGGGGGGGCTTGGCTGAGGCTGAAGCCAGCAGGCTGATGCTCCCTCTGGCCAACTCCTCCATGCTGCACGGCGGGACTCCCGACTGCTCCAGAGTCCAGACCGGGACACCTGAGCTGAGGGGGGTGGTGCCTTCAGGGGCTGCTGGGAAATCCCCATGAGCTATCAGAGGGACCAGCTGGACAAAATCTGCCTCAGTGAATTACTATAAAACCCAGCACCATAATGTAAATAAACTGCCCATCACAAATCAAATAACATTGTAGACTGAAAATGTGTGAAAAATAATCGCTATAAAAATTTGCATGCCTGATTTTGCAACATTTAAATCCCATAAACACACTGATGGCTGTTTGACTTCAGCAGCTTCACAACTTCTGTTTTGATATTTCCAACAGAGCGTGAACGCATCAGCATTAAAAGCGGCGACAAACCAATCAGGCTGAAAAAGTTATTAAACTTTTTCTTTTATGATCATTTCAATTTGACGGTTAAATGTGAGCATTTTACTTTAGTTAAAGTGAGCAACTCACTTTAACTACAAGAAATCATTAATCAGGGAAAGTAAAGTCCATAAAAATGATGATTAACCTTTCTGAATGTGAGTAAAATGGCAGAAAAGTCTGATCATAACATTTGATAGTTGTCTTTGTCCTTTTTTTTTTTTTTTTTTGCCTCAGTCTCAGTTCTCAGCAGCCACGATGTTGAATTAGAACTCCTGAAAATCTTTATTTCTGATTTGGAGGATATATTTTCCATAATATTTAGCCAAACGTTTCAAGGTCAATATGTGAGGAAGACACTTACAGGACTGACAGAGCTGATAAAACAGTTAAGACTAAAAAGTACAAAGGGCCAAAATGTGACATCAGGTGCCACATTCAAGGACAAAGAGAGAGCAGTGGGAGAATCTGGGGGGAAAGAAAAAGCTAATGATGAGAATTAGAGGAGGGGTGGGGAGTTCAAAAGATTTGGGAAGGGCGTCAGAGAGAGGTGGAGCGGGGGCAAAGGTCTGCGTAGGGGGGCAGGACCTTTTGGGCCTCTCATCACATGCAGGGAAGTCGGTGAAAGTAAGAGGTTGAAGAAAAAGCTCAGAGAGTTCAACGCACACAAGGTTGTTTTTAAAAGTTTGGAGTGACAGCAGGCTGATTCCACCCCAGACTGCAGACAGCGTGAGGCAGAGTAATGTGGAGTAGGTCAGGTGAGGAAGGGCTTCACTGTGCAGTCGTCATTTCCAACACGACTCAGCTGCCTCACAGATGCAGAGAACGGGAAATGAGACGGGCCGATACGGCACAGAGGTCTCCGTTAGTGCTTTCCTATTTATCATCATGAGGATGAGTAGTTAATAATGATCATTTCTGTCTTTGGCGCTAAGAAGAGGTTGTTTGCCTCCATCATTCACTGTTCTGCACGTTTGTGTTTCCCGGAGAGAAAACCAAATTGAACCCTGCTGGTTAAAACACGGACTGGAGCAGCGTGCCGTTTGTTGAATTGCTTTTATGACCCCTGTTGATAATGTTGATAATGTACAGGAACAGGAAATCAGGCCCTAATTTCTCTTTGAACAAAAGCCAGAAGGGAGATCGAGAAGTCTTTTGTTGTTGTTGTTGCAAGCCTCAACTCTGTAGTGTCTTAAATGAAGACTATCAAGTCTCAGAACAAGTCCAAGTCTTTCACAGTTATCAGATTAAATGTGAAAACTACAAACGAAGCGGGTCCATCCATCACTTTGGCCCAGAGTGAACTAACTTGACATCTATGAGACGGATCTGTATGGACAGTTTTGGTCTCCAGACAATGATGATTGATGATGATTCGTAAATCAACCTTTTTCCTCTAACAGCATCACCAGGTCGGAGTTTTAACGTTAACAATTTCAACACAGCTGATACTCCAAAGAACCTCAGTGTTAATCCTAATTTTTATTTTTGGCCTTGAGGTCAAGTCATTCATCAAATCAGTTAGATAATCCAGTAACTGTTTCTAAAGCAGAATCCTCGTCTTTTTCTTTTTTTTTTTTTTTCAGTCTGCAGTCGTCCTGTGCGCTGGAGTCTGACTCAACTGCAAGTCACATGACCGCCTTTTAATTTGGTTAGCACTCTTAATCAGTCAGCCACGTTTCAGCCTCAGCTCAGAGAGGACAGAGTGGGACGTGTGAACAGGTAAGACAGGAGAGGAGATGTTGGACGGGAACAGGCTGGTGGGACACATGAGGAGGGGGTCGACTGCTCAGCTCAGAGCCATCACAGTGTCTCTTTGAGGATGTGAGCAAGTGACCTGATTGGCCCGACAGGAAGTCCTGGCATCTGGGAACTGTGGAGGGAAAGAGGGCATGTGACCTCCACTCACCACCGGCTTTCCCAAATCTTGTTAGCACAGCTAGCTGGCTCCGGGGTAATTTCCCATTTTCCCAAGGTTCCGAGGGAGATTAGTCCTCCGGTGGGGCCGTCGTCCAACAGGACGGGTGACAGATTCACAGGCTGATCCGGCCTATTAGGCTCGGATAAAGAGCCAAAGCTCAGACCCCTGAGGGCACAGACGCACATCACCTCTGATGAAATCAACCTGCATCACTGAATTCGGCCCACAACTGATACTAAACCCCAGAGTGACATGGAATTAGTCCGTTCAATCTGTGAGTAACCACTCCACAGAAAAAACGCAACATTTCACTTCCACACATCTGTCAAAAAGGTAGAGTGAAGGAATTTTCAAAAAGCGGGAGAGAGAAAAGGACTCCTGTCTCCTTTTCTCTCAGGTGTAACCTCACGTTTTTTTTACTGCGCCTTTAAGTGTGAGGACTGCAGCCTGAGGTTCAGGTAGAGCTCATCACATCTTGGAGATGTCCCGATGAGCAATGCTTGACAAAACTTCAGCACAAGTAAAAACTAAAACTGACTCCTATTGCTGAGTGATCGATTTCCAGTTATTCCTCATTTTCACGGGATAAATAATTATGTTCACACACAAAGTAAATATTCAGGGTGTCCTGGTGGTTGAAACACTTTGACTGTAACTGCACTGCCCCTTGTTCAGTCGTGGCTCTAAAGCTTTCATCACAGCTCACCTGTCTGTTATTGAATGACAGCAAACTTCTTCTCAACGCATCACATTTTGCACAGTCATGTCTAGATGACAAAAAACATTGATTTCTCTTTAGATTTTTTTGTGGTGAGATGTGTTCACACCTGCAGGTGTTGACTTAACTGTCTGATAATATTGGAATAACACAGGGATTTGCATTTTATACACAGGAAATTAAAAAAATAGAAAATAAAAGTGACTTTTATCGGAAGAATAGAGACACCTGCCAAAAAGCTTGAAATCACATCAGTCTCTATGAACCCACTCTGCCACGAGGTGAAGACAATATCAATCACATTATTTACATTATACACATTATTAAAATTGTTGAATGGGACATAAAGGTACGTCAAAAGGTCACAAATCTACCAAGTTTAAAATTGTTGTTCCTCCAACATACTCGTGTTCAGATGTCACGGCAACTGTATTAAAACTGCAGACTGTAGGAATAATAAAAAAAAAAAAAAAAAGAAAAGAAAAAAGCTTAGTTTGGCAAAAACTGGTGGTCAAAAAAGGAAAGACACTTTAGTCAAGCAGCTTCTACAGCTAATATGTTACCTGACCTTTCATTTTTACTTTAAGCTACCGCAGCCAGTACTATCGTAACACATCAGAAGTGCCTGAATGACTACAAAGTTTCAGTTATATCAATCATTATCTATATAAAATAAAATGATGATCAAGAGCAAATAAAGAAATCACATTACTTTGATAATGCTTTTTTAATTGATGAGATATATTTGAATGAGTCTGTCGGTGCTACTTTGTCATGAGATCATGAAGATGGGTATCAACAGAACGACTGACAAGAGTTCAGTAATTATAGAAAATACAAAACAATGAAGAGACAGCAAGTTTATGCAGATCTGGGCAGGACTTAGAAAACAGGAGAAGAAGGTGAAGAAAGTTTGATCATCCAATGGATTTCCTGTTGGACACGCTGCGTGTGCGTGTGTGTGTGTGTGTGTGTGTGCTAGGGGTGGACAATATAGCCTCGACATAATACTGCAATACACAATACAAGTCTGGATTTTCTAAAGCACTTCATGTATGTGTGATTTAACCCTTTGATGCATAACTGGTGTGATCTAGAGATCATAGAGCAGTTCCAGCACAATTAGACTGGGAAACCTGTCAAGTGCTTTTATATAGAAGCATATAAATAACAGTGGGTGCTGGTATCTTGTCAATCAGACTGACAACAATAGTTTCAATGTCTGTACTTTGTCTGAAAATGAAAGACGGGAAAAAATCGATATTTTTTAACAATTGCATGAAGGGACTCTGGTCACAGCAGAAACCTGACGTGAGTTCTCATCATTTATGTCAATAGCTGAAAAGGCGAAGGGCAGAAGTTTAACAGTGTCTCTCTCGCTCTCTCTCGAGCTGCAAATGAAGGTAAATAAAAGTCAAAGGAAACTCGACAGAGTAAGGCAGAGTTGGCAGTGTGTTGTGAACTCCATCACCTTCAGCTTCCATTTCTCAACATGGGCAAACTTGCTTTGACGCTTCACGCTTTGTTGTCTCCAGTTCCCCTGCTCTCTGCCGGAGAAACTAAAGCACACACACACACACTTCATCACTTATGTCTCTCAGACACACGCACACACAGCCAGTAGAGGTTTGTCTGCATGTCTGTGAGAGAGAGAAACTCACAAGGGCAATGAAACGCCCAGGCGAAACTTGCTGCCAATTATGTGACAATTTATCCTCTCGATATTGTAATTTATTGCATCCCACATGGAACGAGCTGTGATACAGCAGGTATATGTGATATATCGCCCACCCCTAGTGTATGCCAGCTGCTTCCTTCTCAGAGTGTGCAAAGTCCATCATGTATTTTTATGTTTGTGTGTCTTTGAATGTGTGTATGGGTAGGAACAAATTCAATAAATAGAAAAGAAAGACACATTTCATTCATAACGAAACAGTTTGGTCAAATAAGAGAAGAGTAAAATGTTGAATGTCTGTCCGAAACAGGCGTTTTCTTTAGAGCCAGATGTGTAGTTTGTGTTTTACATCATGCATGTAACACTGTCTAATACTGTTCATTAGTCCACAAACACACACAACACCCACAGACAGCCTTGAACAGACAAGAGGCACAAAAACTGTTTCAGCATCCAACAGACACCTGGATGCTGTTCATGTTCATTCCGGCAGGCTTGAGTTTAAGAAGTCCAACTCTAAGTCTACTTAAAAAGTTTTTAACACTCCACGAGGAGCCAAGACCAACCCAGCTCTCCATCCCACAGATGCTGAGAGTTGCTGTCCCGCTCAAACGGTGGGGTTTTTCCCAGTTGTTGTCTGCTGCTGGAGGTATGTTGGCCGTTTAATGCGGGGTTTCCTGCGCTTCGGTTTGCTCTTGGCCTTGGTAAGTTGGACCACGAAAAAAGACATGACCACCATCGCTCCCAAGAAGGCAAAGACAGGGATGGTCTGGCCCACTTCTTGGTTGTAATGACCAGGCATTATCCCTGAGGGGGGGAGGGGCAGAGGTGAGATGGGCTTCATCCATAATGACCTTAACCTGCCATATTGATGATAAACTTTCTCTTCTGTAGCAACTCAACACTTGAGGATTATCAAATATATGAAAATTGTATCCTTTAGTGTCACAATTTCAACTACTGGCTGCTCTTGTAATAAGATACTGTGTAGAAAACCCTGAAGTGAACTAAAAACACATGAATGCAGCCCCGAAAACATATCAAGCTTCCTTCAAGTAACAACTGTGCGTCACCTCCAGGGATGTCCCAGGCCCCACTCTCTCCAGGAGACAGCGGTCGGACTTGAGGACGGTATGCCCTCACATTAGGCAGAGCCACCTTATCCAGATCCACTGAGAGAAGCTTCTGGTGCTTCCAAAGATTACTGAGAGCAGGGGAGGGAAACGAAGAGAGACAAATAAGAGACGGGTTAGGGGTTGAAATGGCGATGACATGGCGTGGGAATTTTTCTACTTAATGATAACACTGTTGTCACCTATTAGAACAGACACTTTACAAAAAGAATGTCAGCTTTGGTGTGAACTCCAGACACTTCCACCATCTGACAAAGATGGCAGATTTGCCTATTAATGGGGAAAAGGCATTTATGCTTTTTGCTTTGAAATACAACTCCGCTCTGCTGCTGCTTTCACTTCATAACTGAAGTGGCTGACTATGTATGGCACCAGTATTCTTTGGTTGATGAATGAGGGCTCTCCTTCTGAAAATGAACCAAATGAGTTTTATGTCTGTAAATACAGAAAGGAGCCTGAACACCAATGACTGTGGCAAACCTATTGGAAAAAGATGTTGCCAGGAGAAACTGATCCATGTTAGAAATTTAATAGGCCAGCAAATCAACAATTTCAAAATATTACGTGTGACTGAAACATATCTCCCTTAACATGGATACCGCCCTGGCTGAAGGAAAATTATCAAAGAGTTCCCAGCAGCCATCTGAACAGAGGCGAAATACATCACTGATCTCTGGATTTGTAAAGAAACAAGATGTGGGAATTCAGCTCGAACAAAAAGGCGCACAATAAAAGCAAATTCATAAGCAGGAAAAAAGGACATCACAGAGCTGAATGCACTGTCTGAGTGACAAGTCACTTCAGGCTAATGTACTTTAAACGGCCCTAACCCTTCCCTCTGTGAAGCAGCTGTAGAGATAATGAAAAGCTGGTTCAGCTAGAATTACCTCTTGGGAGTTTTCTGCAGAACAGCAAAGTTAGAAAAAATATGGCCAAAATCTCCCCTTCTTGAGTTATGCGTGCTTCCATGAAGATGTCACAGTGAAGGTGAGCTGTTATCACTTCATTAGTTATGGATTTCTGAAGTTACAGTGACATTTAACCACCAAAACCTAATAATTTCATCTTGGATTCCAAATGAATGTTTGTGTCAAATTGGAAGAAGCTCCCTCAAGGTTTAACTGAAACAGACAGATAACACCAATGCTAAAAAACCCCTTGCTTCTTCAAATCTACCTGGGTGCTGTCTCGTTGACAGGCTGGGGCTTTGCCCATGACAGGTGAGGGCAGGCTGGTAATGGGCGGGGCTTCGGGTCGCCAAGGTGAGCCTCCAGAACCTTGGAATATCGGTAAAGATGATTGCCTGGAGGGCAGGAAGGATAAAGGAAACGAATGAAGATGATCACTGGAGCTACTTAAGCTTGTGTTGAATATTAAAAAAGGATAACATTTCATTACGTCTGTCATAACACCAAGTTCAAACAACTTGAAATCACATTAACATGTCCATTAATGCATTTTACCTTCCAGTCTCTGTGGCAGTGGGCGCTCTGTGCCAGTGGGAGGTGCTACCCTGCTGTGGGAGTGGCTGAGGCTGGGAGGGGTCATACTGTAAGAGGTGTACTGTAGGAGAGCGTCTAGCAGCCAGAAACAATCTGAGAGGCGGACATCAGACGGCCAAAGATGAGTCAGTCTGCAATCACACACACATCATCCAACGGAGAGGAGAGAAAGAGAAACATTACCTTTTTGCCTGTGGCTGTCATCAATACAGTTAGAATCTCCATACAGGGCGATACGACCGCCCCCGTCAGACGGCGTTTGGTACAGTCCGAGGATGGGCACCCCCTCCACCACTGCTGTCTCCTGTTTTAACACTTCCAGACCTGTGAGAAGAACACACGCACACACATGTAGCGTTTACTCTGAACTAAAGACTCCCAGACTAAAAAGTTGCCTGTCAGCCTATATTGTCCAAGTCCAGGACTTTGAGAGGGATGCTGGTACCTTGGTCCTTCAGGTTCTTTGCTATGACTATTCCATCCTCTGGAAACCGGGCGATACTACAGCCTGAGGCATAATACACTGAGAGAGAGAGAGCAAGAGAGAGATTTATATCTGCACAAATAACGATCATCGGAAAAATGTCTCAAGAAAATTAGAAGAATTTCTGTTTTCAACCGTGTGTGTCTTACTGTCGTGGTCAGCCAAGGTGAACTCTCCCTCATACAACCCATCACTGAAAGCCATCCCCCAAACTGAGATCAGGTCGTTCAGAGCTGGTATGTTAGCGCCCCCTGTATCCGGCATCCACCACTGCCTGCAGGTTACATGGAAAATATCATCTCCATAACCATTCAGCCAGTCAACAAAAAACGCAGAGCTACTTAGAAAAAAAAAAAAATAAAAAAAATAAATAAAAATAATCAGCCACTATTGCCCAAAGTGTTACACAATCAGCAAACAAAAAAACAAAAAACAAACATGAATTAATCAAGTTTAAGACTCAGAATATCTCCAGGTTGTCAGTGGGTTTCTTGAGGATGAAAACAATTAGCATGAAAATGCTCCACAATAGCAGTACATTTATACTGTGACAGGCTGACTTCCTAATGCAGTTCTATGTGTCTGGATCACGTTGTCCAGAAACCACCAAAATCCAATTAAAACAAAATCACTCAGCTTAATATTTTGAAGCTGTAAAGACTATATTTAACTGTCTTTAGGACTGTTAATCTTGTGAATACTGTGTGACAGCTTGGGCGGGATATCAATGGAGGAAGGAGTGGTGAGTAATTATTAGCTCTGCATGAGGAGGTCTGAATCGGAAAAGACATGATATATTACATCTATTACAGGGTGAGCGGGCATAAATAGAGTCTACTGTGTCAGAGAGTGAGCCTGATTGGAACTGTTAACTACACTTTGCAGTTCATCATGATATCATTGTAACATCATAAAGCTTTGAGTGAAAGCAATGTGGATGTAATGGCTATTTAATCATTAAACTGCATCGTAACTGAAGAATTTTAATGAAATAGATCCAGAGAAACCACAAGCAGAAGGAACTTGAGCTCTGGTGCACTACAATACCCGTCAAGCTTCTTCTTGCAACTCATAAATATATATATCGGCATTACTTATTGAATTTGTCTGGCATAGCTGTGGCTGCAACTTCTTTTTTAGATTGGTGCTGGAGCATTTTGCATTTCTTACTGTCCTGCAGTGCAGTGATATGCAAAGTGCTGATCTACAAATAAAAGTGACGGTTTAAAAAATATCCTGGCAATGTGAAACTACGTCATGTCAGGGAAAGGTAAAGTTTTAGATAATGAAATAAATAGGTCCGTAAAATCAGCTCTTTGATATTTATTTTTATTATTATGTGAGCGATACGATCTAACATGAGATTTCTGCATTTCATTTTTTCGCACTGGTTTGACATGGGCAGGATTTCTTATGTTCTTTTAGGACATTATCAGAACAGATTGACGTTAATTTAACATCTGTTTTATCATCAGACTAACTTTAGTGTGACAGTATGATGGAAAATCATTAGGGATGATTTTAGCTTTACCTAATGTTAATTCCTCTGTTAACTAAAGCCTTTATGCTAACAACCTCACTTTTAGTTTATCAATGTTTCAGGTTAGTCCACTGACAACTAGATGCAAAAACATTTTCTTACTAACATTGCTTCTACTTTGATGGCATTTAGTGGGATGTTCTGGTCAGTGCTAGTCAAAATTGGATTAAAGAAGCAGCTGTGATGAGGCAAAGAAGCCAGATTTTATGTTGGTCTTAATGGGCTTTGATATTCAAGAAAAGATTTTTTAGCGCGCATTTTTATGAATACGAATGACAGCAGTTCTTGACAAAGATGATGTTGTGTACTATTAGTTGCTGCTGCAGATAAATATGTTTTCTCTAAAACATTCAAGAAGGGAACTCTCTTAAGAGATGAGTACCTTGTGTTTTCATCATAGAACTTGACCTTCCTCATGACTGAGGTGTTGTACCAGTCACTGAAGATAATAAGAGACAGACCATTGTCTATGTCTCTCCTCAGCTTGGTGATCTCTTCAGGGAAATACTCCTCCTCACTGTCCACCATCAACAATGTGCCTGGGACAAAAAGGAAAAAAGTAATTTGTTTATTATCTTGTGCTCAATCATAAGCAACCAGCAGATAAAAGGCTTTATGAACAACCTGTCTACTGAGTTGATCATTTTTTTGTGGAAATCTTCACATTTGCTGTTGTTTTTCATGTCTCTTCATTCTTACCATACTGGCTGGCATCAAAGCAGGTGATTGGAGCTCCTAGCACCTCAACAAAGTATCCCATACTCCTCAGGTGCTGATACATATCTCTGAAGTTAGTGTGGATGTGATCACCATTCCTGGAAATATGAAAGTAAATGATCCCCTGATTTAGGAAAAAATATGCATAAATGAAAATCAGTTAGAGAAATCAACACACGCACCAGTCTAGTGGGTCATTTTTCATACGGAGGTTGTCTCTGGGAAAGTAGCCTGGTGGGTAACGCAGGTTGTGGTATTGATCCCACAACACCCTCTTACTGCGTGGAGGTGTTGGCACTATCTTCACTTTGATGGGCAGCTTGACTGTAGAGGTCAGCTCTGCTCCGACCTCAGACTGGAAGGAGGGAAAGATCAAGATTATGTTTGGGTCATAACTGAGGTGGAGTGGGTGTAATGCAGATCTTAAGCTAATAACTAATACGTCACTGATTCCACAGAGGAAATCTCCCATCAGCCTAAGTCAAATTTACCACATGTGCAGTGATGCCAAGAGTTTTTACTGAAACGGTTTGAGTTGGGTTTAAAGAATAAAATTTTGTTATGAGCAGCTGAGTTTGGTAGCTGATAAACTGATGAAATAATTTGCTAGAAATAAGTAAAACAGATAAAGCAAATCTTCAAACAGCTGAATGAATTAGCTAAAAGAAATATATCAAAAACTAACCTACTTAGCCAAAAGTAATGGAACAATGTCTGAAATCAGCTTATGACAACTAATCCATAAATAATTAGATAAAGTATCATTGAGATTACAATGAAATGTGTGAATAGTTTCAAATAATCAGATAAAATATCATGAATAATCTGTTAAATCACAGATCTACTTGTGGTAGTAGTCATAGTGTGGCTATAAACTTGAAAATTGTATAAAATTGGTGTCTGAGCCCAGGAAATGCTGCAGTCACTCACATCATTCTCTGCGGGCGATGCCACTGTGACCATCACATGACCTTGAGCAATTCCTTCCCACGATGCAGCTTTCTTGGCCACAGAGATGGACACCGCCAGGTAGCCTGCCCATGGCCAGAGCACTGGTGAGTAGGAGACGGCCACATCAATGTGATCGCCGTTCTGTGGGAGGTAGGGCTGCCAGATGGGCTGAACAGGAGAGTGCATCCTTTAGAAGACTTGATCATTTTTATCCAACAATTTGAGAGTTCAGCCAGATGCAAATCCAGGTGAGCCAAGGGTGAAACTTGTCCTTCAGCTGTCCTCTTACAGCACTATTTTTTGTAAATTATTTCTATTACTTTTAACATTGTTACTTTCCAATGTTTTAAATAAATAAAATGATGGTGATGTGAATCATTTCATTTAATAAACCTAAATTGTGATTTTTCTCTGTTTGTGTTGTCACCTTATCCACAATTCTGCCGGTGACACCCATGCCATTAAGAATGGTCACATTGACAATAGTGGGCATTCCTCCATAGTAGATGGGCTGAGAGCAGTAAGGCCACATGTATGGACACTCTGTCAGGTCGATGTAGCTTGGAGAGAGACTGGGAGAAGACAAAACTGGGTTAAACTCGTGTTGTACCAGCTCTGTCAGCACTCTTTCAGCACCAATGCACTCAAAGTATTTTTTGGATGGAAACCAGCATGCACAAGCATTTCTAATGCTCACATAAAACACATAACACCTGATTTTTATCTGGTGGGTGGAAGATCTTGTTTAAACTTAATATCAAGATGTGATCTTTATCAGGATTAACAACAAAACGCATACCTAAAGCAATTAGACGAGAAAACACACTGAACCTCTAGAGTGACTTCAAACTAACAGGAGCTGCTGTCTCCTAAAGGGGCAAAGTGTAAACTTTTCAGAAGCATTTGATGCTCGTGGATTTTTTTTATTGAGTTTTATTGAGTTTGTCCATTGGTGTCCTTTTTCTAAAGATTAAGGGCTGTCTGCGGGTTGAAGACCTGTAGTGTTAGGTCATTGGTAGGTATATTTCTACATGAGTATCAGATCAGTGTAGCTGAGGGACAGGCTTTGCCTTCATGTGCGCATCCAACTACAGCCAAATGTCAAACCCATGGCTGCATCTGTGTGTACTGAGACATTTACCTGGCCTGAGGTCTGTAGCTGTTGAGTATCTGGTAAGCTCGGATCAGGTCTAGTTTCCCGTGGCCCTGCTCAAACATGTTAACCCCCGGGAGCCTGCGGGCTGAAGCGATCAGAGCTTGTTTCATGGACGCAGGGTTCACCAACTCCCTGTTCAGGACCGTGCTGGAGGACAAAAAAAGAACAAGTTAGGTTAGTGTGTGCAGGTGAGGCTGCTCGTGTCAGATTGCTGATTTTATAATCCAGAACAGTGCCAGAGGACAGAGGACAACAGGCTGGGTTTGTCTGTACCCATGAATCCACTGGTCTCAAATTCCTTATCTCATAATTCTGAATAGTGCTGGGGGAAAGACGGAGGATAGGTGGGAGAGAGAGAGAGAGACAGTGTGTGTGTGTGTGTGTGTGTGTGTGTGTGTACGCTCACAAATCGGCTTAGTTACAGCTTTGCAACAAGGGGTCTTTCAGCATGCAAGGATGGGATATTGACAGACTGAAAATAATGCCAGACATTAATCAGTGACCCCTCCTTCCCCTGGGACACATTTCACTGCCTGCTCATGAAGGATTACGAATCAGGAGGTAATTACACCACATCAAGCTGCAGTGTTATACTACATGTACCATCTAATATCAATCCCCTCTGCAGGTCATCTGCAACAGCACCCTCACTTGGACAAATTTGGAGCGTGACCAATCATCTAAGCTACACATCATCCAAAAAAAATTAAGCAGATCCTCCCTCTACACTGCAAATGACATGTTTTCATGATAATTTCACTAATGACATCTGACAACTGCGTCTAAACAACTGTTCTCATAGGACATAAACCTACAAAAGATCTCTTTGATAAACACATTGACAAACAAGAACCCCAAGAAAATATGATCATTGAAGAATCTGGCCTCTTTAGTGGATATAAATATGCCAACAATTGGACACTTTATGAAGGACTCCAGCAAATAATGACCTGGCCAGCAGGGTGACAGCGCCAGCCACCACAGGAGAGGCCACACTGGTGCCGGACAGAGAGCGACATCCCTCCTTCATCCCTGATCCGCGAACGCCAGAACCGTATGTGACAATATCAGGCTTCACCCTGCCATAGCCCCCTGGCAGCTCCTGCACAGAGAAAGGATGCAGACACAGTATGAAGTCAAGACTGACCAAGGAGTTGTGGGTGATTACGTAAAGACAGAGAAAGAGGAAAAAGATTGGCATGCTTATATTTTCCAATTTACTTAACTCTGCTTATCTGCACCAAAAGGAGCATAAAAACAGAGAAAAATGCTTGTCTGTTTAGGGTATTTTGGATTTCTCTGTTTATAAACACAGACCAGGTGTTATCTGCACAGTGAGGACTAAAGCTGCACTCCAAATCGTAAAGTATCTCGTATTCAGACACTTAAACATATGTTCCATCTTCGCTTCATGTCATTACACCTACACCATGAAATCACACGACTGTCTCCAAGCTCGGCTACTGTTTAATATGGGCAGACATCAGCTACAGATTGTTTATGTAATAATCACTGACAGCAGCATGTAAACTGCAGAAACAGAAGCTAGGATCTGAGCAAACTGTGAAAATGACCTGAAAAGAGAGAGACAGAAAGAAGAAGATCTTGGCTGGGTGGAATGCCTTTTCATGGCTGGCTAACTGTAGTTGAGGGCGTAGAGAGACTGACTGGATAAGAGTGTGCAGTCTTAATAAGATTCTTAAAAGATGTCTGCTTTCGGCTACGATGGATAATAAAAGTGGTGTGTGTGTGTGTGTGCGTGTTGTAAAAATCTGGCTGATGGACTGAGGATGAGGGATCAGGAGCCTACATCATGGTTGACTAGCTCCAAAAGTTCAGAGTAGATCTCTAGGCAAGTGTCTGCTCAAAAACCGATAAACATTATGGCACGTATCGATGCGTCAATGTGTGTTATCCTGTAGGAACTCACCCAGGTGGTCATGCCTCTGGAGGAAAACCTGGCAATGTTGTCCTCAAAGTCAATCCCTCCAACTCCGATCACATCCATCTGGTCTGCGGGGTTGTTCAGAGTGCTGAGAGAGAGAAAATGACTTTACAAGACGTAAAGGCCTAGTTCATACCTTCACCTCCACAATACAACATGGAAGTAAAATAAACTCTTTACTGCTTTACCCTTTTAATGATTTTTACACAGGACAAAGAGTCAGCAGATGTTCAGCAGGGTCATAAAACCAACTTGGCCAGAGGGCCATTTAGATAATTAAAGCAGTCAATGGTTGGAGTGCAAAACAGCATTTTTATGGAGCTAACAGAGAAATTCTGCTACAATGAAAATAGGATGGAAATGCAAAATTACAAAAATACAAAATATCAATGATATGGCCTCAACACAAATAAACTGTAAGACTCAAGGCAAGTCTGTGGAGGTGTTTGGCAACTGTAGCCAGAAGTACCAATTATGGAATGATGCCATTACTGTGTAGCAACACGACATGTTTTCACTATTGTAGCTAAAGCACAAGTGGAAAACAGTCATAAAACTACATGAAACTACAGCGTTCATACAGGACCAAACAAGGATGTAGATATGTTTGCTTTAATTGTCCTGAAGAAAGCTGCCGTTAGCACGATTAGCCAACATTTATCTTTGGTGGTAACTTAAGTATCCACTGAAACATGAAATGGTGGAAAATGAGTTTGTGTAGGTTCGGATTAAAGGTTTGGTTATAATAATGAATCCCATTGTCTGGAAGAGGTTAGCATACCCATACAGAGGTCCATCGTTGCCAATAGCAGAGACCATGATCACTTTGTTTGCAGTCAGCTCCCACACCTGTCAAACAAACAAGAAAATGAATAAAATTGCTGTGGGTTACATTTTATTAGTATTGATTTTTTATTTTCTACTGGCGGCAGAGAAGTCGCATAGAGAACAAAGTACTCTGGTGATGTTATGATGTTTAATAAGAAGGTTTCCGGAGGCCCAGGTCTAGTCACACCCAGTAATCTGACTGCTTCTTTCACACTGTATCCCATCTTAATCATATGCTAAAACACACACCTGTTGTTTAACACAATTCAGCACAGGCCCCATTAATCAGGGAGCTTTCAAGCTGACAATTTGTGAAGAGAAAATCAGATATGTTAACATTCAGTGTTAAACACAGATGACATGTTTTGGTGTGAGCAGAAAACACGCATTGCTCTGAACGTGTCTGTGTTGCTCCTGGGAGCAACCAAAGATTTTATGTCCTGTTTTGAGTGATAACAGGAAGACGACAAAATGCTTTGTGGGCATTTTAAAATACACAATAAGCAGCACTTCTGTGACAATGAGCTGGTTTGAGTGGCTGCATGTTGGTGCTAAAAGCATCTGTTTTATGCAAATTAAATATTTATTTATTATATAAAATTGGGGTATAACTTAAAGGAAGGAAGAGGGAAGTTTGTGAGCTATTTTCATGCCCAGAAAAAAATTCCAACAACCAGGCCAACTGCTCGCAGTTGGCTCTATCACCTTATCAACAAAGGGGTGGTCCATGAAGTCAGGCCCCCCGATGCTGAGATTAAGAACGTCGATCTTCTTCAGGATGGCGTAGTTGAAAGCATCCAGGAACCATGAGGTGTAGGAGACCTGCAAGGTCAGGAGGGAAAACTACATTGTAGACTTTCAAATGTATATAAAACGAATGCAAATCTGATCTGAGATAGTTTTTGATTTGATTGATTATTATTGACCTTTGAAGAAGAGTCACTGGTGGTTTTGATCATTTATTTTTTGGGTGAGATTATTTTTCCTAACAGTGTACAAAGCTGCAATGAAGTATTTATTGGGAAAAAAAACAAAACAAAACAAAACTGCTGCCTTATTATACAACGAGGGTGACGGGACAATGCATGGATTGGATGATGAAACTTAAAAGATTGAATTTTGAAAAGTGGTTTTCTTGCCAAGATTATTTGAGTAGACTGATGTCACTTGGCATGTTCGTTTGAGTCAAAGTGGCAATGCATAAAAACTAAGCTTCCTAAAATCAAAAGATACCGCTATTCACCTTCTTTAGATGATTTTTATCTTTAACCTTTACTTTATTCTTCATTAATACTTCTGTATGACTGGTATGCTGAGTGCATGTGCTTACCTGGTTGTTGGTGAACACTCTGAAGATGTGCAGCTCTGAGTCAGGGGCAAAGCCCTGACACTCCCTCATACTGGCTATCACTCCCGCTACAAATGTACCGTGACCCAGGCCTGAAAAACATCATCATCATGATCATTATCTGTCCATATTCACTCTGTTTTTCCTTTATTTACCCACCATTCTTTAATGCACAAAGCACACAGCACAACGAAACATCAATTAACATGGCTGGCACCAGCTGACCAATTAATTTCAACCTTTGTCATTATCATTAAATTCTTCCTCCTCACCATCATCCAGTGTCTTCTCATTAGTCCAGTTGGTCCTCTCCTTCACATTTTTGAAATGTGGGTGCTTCTCACTTAAGCCTGTATCAAACACTGCGACCTTCACACCAGAGCCTGCAACAGAGAGAGAAATCTGTTATGCATAAAGATATTGTGCTACTGATTCCGCCCACCCACACATTTATTACAGCTGAGAAGAAGGAAAGATGTTCCTTTGTTTATATTAGCATCTTTTATTAGAGGCAATCCATCCAGTGCCATTTACAGGTTATTAGATTTTGTGGCAGATGTCTTCTAAGCTCAGAAGTCAAAAGTCTTACCAGTGTGTCCCATCTGCCAGAGCACGTCTGCCTGCAGGATCTGAGCGACTTGGCGAGGGATGGCACGCAGCAGACGCCGACTGGAGTGGCGACCAGTGGCGTGCCAGAAACCTGAACCTAGCGACAGGCTGGTTCGTCTGAAAGGGCGGGAAGACTGCCACGACTGCCATTTTTGCTTCCCACGGGTGGCATTGCAAGGTGCAGCAGGTTCAGGTGCTATGGACACAGAAAACAAGCAAATGCGTTCACAACTGAGACAAGTTACGATTATACTCAGGACTCACATTTTTTTTTTTACTCTTCTACACAGTAAAATCTTCATCTCATAAAGTGATGTGAGGTTGATCACACCAGGACTGATTTTGGCTAATCTTAACACAATTTGCTTCACTTACACAGAACTAATTTTCATTAGATCAAGCAGCAGAGGCCTGAGGGACAGTTTATGCTTTAAAGTTGAAGTAAAATGCAGAAATGAAGTCTTTCCCCTCCCTACTAGTTTAATAGCTCAGTGGTTAGCTGCTTTAAGTTCTCATAAGTTCTGCCTCAAGTTCTTAAGATTGAATCTTATCTAGAAATCTACATTACCAGGAGGCTGATGAGAAACAGGCACTACAGCCATTTTCAAAACCACTGTTTACTTCAGGAAACAGCACTTCCTCTTTCTCTGTATCGTTTTTAACCCAAATCCTCCTACAATTGATAACACAGTACATCGCCACATTACAAGGGCCACGCTTCAGCCATCAATATTCCATTCATTAATCTATTAACTCTATTCAGCGCACATAATGTAATTCTGATGCAGTCAGTTCCCTTATTAAGCTCAACATGTCATCATTTCCTCCCACCGTCCAAAGACATCATGCTTGGGTTAACTGGTGATTCTAAATTGTCTGTAGGTCTAAGCGGTTGTTGGTCTCTGTCTCTGTATTTTAGCCCTGCGATGGACTGGCGACCTGTCCAGGGTGAACCCGCCCTCGCCCAGCGTGGGCTGGGATTGGCTTCAGCAGCTCACCCTGCGCTGTCTCTCACAGCCTCTCCAGACTGCCCAGGTTTACACTGCAAAACAATAACTTTTCCTTTTTCTCTTTAAGAACTCCAACACATATGTTTTCATGCACTGCACATAGCCTCCATACTGATATTGCTTGTGTCTAAGCAGACTGGGGCACAGTCAAGTCTTTCATCCTGGGCCAAGTGCAGGGTGTGGACCCCTGTCCAGGCAAGCCCTACCACACTGACTCACCTTCCCCCTCCCCGGGTGAGCAAACACAGACAGTCTCTGTCCTCCCTCCCATCCCCCAACACTGCACGCATAAACTCACCACTGAGCATCAACACCACTCCAAGTTGGCCTGCACTTTAAATGAAGATATGTAATACTTTTATCCAGCACAAACACAGCGTAGAGAGAAATGCATCCTTGACTCAACACACAAAGGGATATTCTGTGAGGTGCAGCAGACAAACAGCTTTCTGTATTTTCCAGAGTTTTATATTTCTTGGGTGGATGGACCAACCTCAGAGCTCCTGAGTGGCCTTTTCCTTCATAATGATGTCACATTATCAGACTTACAGGGAATGTACTTTAGTGAGCGGAACACTTTGCGTTGCGGCGTGACTCTCTTAATGTAAGGGTGGTCCTCTAAGGTCAGTAGACTGCTGGGCGAAGCTTGACGGATGTGGACCAGCTCAAAGTCACTGGGGAAGTCGGAGGCTGGGTTTTCTCTGGGAACGATGTGCCACTCTAGCGCTCCGTCCCCGGCGTTCCGCAGTGCGCTGTTGATGTACAGGCTGCGAGCTTTGGCCGAGAAATACCCTGTAAATGCTACGATGTACTCTGAGGGGGCAGAGAGGAGAACAGAATGTTTTGAAAAAGAGGCAGGACACTGAGTAACATTTCATCCATCCACAGTCCAATTAAAAGAGGATTTTTTTAGTCCAACAGACACTGATGAGCAGACATGGTGGTCCAATCACTTCGAAAATACTAAATCTCCTCTTGAATCCATTAATTATTATCTTCTTTCAGGTGTTTTAGACACAGTATTAAATCTAAGGTGGAGATTATGAGACAGGTGATTGAATGACAGAAGTATTTGATGACATTCTGTCCAAACAAGAAAAACAAGTAAGGTTTTCATTTCTATATGAGAGAATAAAACAGGATCCTACAGTATAACAGAAGCTGAATAGCAAGATGTGTAGACTGGTTGGATTATTGTGTGCCATGTGTAGAGCTCAGAGGAATACCTACGCTGATGCAATTATACCTCTGGTGCAGGTGACTCTAGGATTTTTTTTCTTAAGACATTATATTATGTTTATATCATAGCATCAACAGTTCTTCAGTGGATTAAACACAAATTCCTCGTTCCTTAACAAATGACAGACTCTCACTCATGTCACCTCCATTTTAAAATTAAAATATATTATACCATACACATTCTTAATATGAACACCATCTTCTCATATGCACAACAACTGTATGTTTGTTCTTACTTTATGTTCATATACTTTGTGAAAGGTTTGCATTGCCAATGCTAATACTTCCACCATCCTTGATCTAGCTGCAGTGCTGAGAGGTGAAGAAATAGAATCAAACAAGGACAAAGCAAATAGACCCCACAACTAAATTAAGAGTCTGAAAAACAGATGGGACAGGCTCTTGGCATTCATTGACCAGTGATGTATACTGAGTACCGCCCAAATTCCATATGACCTTTATTCCGTGTTATCTTAATCCCTCAATTCGTGGTGTCTAATATATACAGCTCCAGAAAAAATTCAAAACTAAATTCAATGAATGTCAGTGGCATGTATCTAAAAGCTGAGGAAACCCGATTTTGAGGTTTAACCTTTCCTTTCTTTCCAAATAATTGTACTTGATTTTTATAAAGATGCAGTTCATCATCATCCACAGTGTGTCCTTGTATCGCCATTAGCTGGGTTGTGAACTCTGCCATCAATATCACACATAGCCCCATCATTACCACTCAGCTCGACCTTCATTTCATTTTCAGTCCATTAAAGCGACCTTACATGAATCAAAGATAATCTTTTCACAATTCATGTGGAATGTCAATTTGTAGCCCTTCTCTCCATAATATTTTCATACATTATTTCTCTCCCACAATGTAATGGTCTACTACAAGCACTCCACAGTTTCAGCCGTGGGTGAGGCATCTTGCCCATAAAACTTTACCAGTGACTCTAAAGAGAACAAGGGCGTTAATTCTTTCAGATTTGCTCTGATGTTTCATGAACTCATGTCAGTAATTAAATTATAGAAAGAGCACCCTTTCAAATTAAAATCTGGTATTCTCACAATGATCTCATTCTCAAAGGAATAGTTTGACATTTTGGGGAACACTCTTCATTATTTTTCCGCTAGCAACTCTGATTTAGCAAAAAAAATCTTTTAGCATGAGACAGATATAAGAAAGGACTGTTTGGAATGGGATGAATGTAAAAATACCTTCACATAATATTCCAGGTCTTTTAACAAAGATCTTTGAATACGTTCCACAGAAATGTTATAAAGACAGAATTTCTTACCATGCTCCACCACCTTGGAAGAAAACTCCAGCTTAAGAGTTAACTGGGAACAGTTGGAGCCAGACGAGGAGGGGAAGGAGTCTGAGTTTGGGGGATGTTCAGAGGCAGAACTGGATCCTCCTGCTGGCTCCATCCCCACCGCAGGGAGGAAGCCTGACAGCAGCCCCAGAAGCATGGATGCCCACAAAGGTATCAGGAGCATTTTGTGTTGAAAAGTAGCACAAACCATCAGTCTGACCAGGCCCTTTCCACGTGAGCAGCAGGCAGCTGTTTCAGATGAAAAATGAGCAGCTAAAACCTGGATCTGGGTCAGGGGTTGGGACAGAGCATTTCAAGTCCAAAGCTCTAAAAATGAGTCCATACTGCAAACAGCCTGAGCAGCTAAATTATTTTCTTTCTGCGTTTTCTCTCCATGGTTGTAGTCCAGTGAGGAGGTCAGTGACACTGCCAGAGTGGGAACACAGTTGCCATGTTGAGAAACTGGAGGCAGCAGCCAGTGGGAACAGTGGATGGATGGTGGGAGGGAAGAGCAGTGACAGAAAACGGTGCTGGCACTGATGATGAGTTTCAATACAGTTCTGTTTTTATCCCTAGAAAGAAAAAGACAAAACAAAATGAATATAATGATGGAAATGGCAAATTGATATTTTGAGCCTATCTAATCTGCATTAGTTTCACAGCTGTGGCTGAAAAACAATCTGCATCTGATGGCGAAAATCCAAGATCCACATAAGAGCCCAACAAGAGTGGTGCTTTGAGGACAGTATCCAACAATCAATATGTAAGAATAATGAAAATATAATGAATTTATCAGCAAATATTTATAATAACCTTGCATAAACAAAGGCAACCAATCCTGCAAGCAGGGCTCCCATGTGGATACTGCTGAACAGTAAACTTTATCATTAAAGAGGACAGTCAAAGTAAACATAACAGTAAACTTTAAAGTCAATTTTATAGTGACTCGATTTCCGAGTCACTATAAAAATCAATAACCAATTAACATAAAGAGTCATTAAATAAGTCAATGAAATGAATCAGAAATTTGAGCTACTCAGCAGCATATATTTTCATTCTGATAAAATTAGCCAACATGAGCTGGGGGTTCATGTCAGAGCAAACGAGGTCCTTTAGTGAGGGACGTGCTTTATATCTTATTTGTTCAGCTTTTCATTTGTAAAAGGAGGATTGCATTATTAAGGTCATACACCATCTACAGTACACACTTAACGTTGAAAACTACACATAATGCTACAATCTATTTACAAACATTTATTGCTGTACTTTACAGCACTATATTTAATTTTTGCACATCTAACCCTAACATATATGTAATGCAGATATGACATAATCAACCCTGATATGCACATCAGACTGATGTTATTACTCAGCTGCTCTAGATCTGCTTCTAAGTGGGAAACTAGCAACTGCAAAATAGTTTATTTTTTGCTCTATACAGCAAGAGGCCAACATCCCGTAGCCTTTGTTTCCATTTGTATGCCCTCGTGCAGCCTTCAAAAAAAGCATATTTCCTCTCCTCTATGAAGGGGAAGGAAGGGAGGTGTTGGGCACAGACTGTAGATGATGAAATGTATAATAGGTGTTAAGCATTACTTCTTCCTTTAGCCACTCATGAAGATCATGTGTTGCCCTCTGGTAGCAACCCTGTTCCTAGATAGTGCACGTATACTCAGATAAAAGTTTATCTTGCCTGCAAGAATGAGCCAACAACAACCAACCCCAGATTCAGTGAAGACAGTCAGCACTTAGCATCAGAATACCCCATGAGCTGCTATCAAGCAAGCAATCATCAAAAATTCTTTTGCTATTTATGTCGCAAGAAACAGCCTTTCATGCTGCAAGAAGACCTTTCCAAGTAGAAAGATAACGCACATTCACTTTACAGATGCACAAAAAGGGTAACCATTACAGCAACCAGGTAGGCAGCCTCCACTGACCTGAAACTCTGTGTGATATATGAGTCTAAAACACACACACAATTCTGCATCTCCCCTGGGCTTCATCAAAAAGGAAATTCTTCTGGGTAGGTACGGATCATTTCCCTCTAGCCCCAGGTTTGGGATATCCAGACATAATAGACATCAACAGACAAACGGCTACCAACAAGACATACAGGCGTGCACACAAGTGCTCATACGAACCATGCTCCGTGCTCTGAGCTAAATGAGGGTCCAGCCCAGGTTACATAAGATGACCGCCCTTCCTGTGGAGCATGTAACAGCTGGCTCCTTACTTTGACCAGAGGGATACAGGAGATGTCCAGTTTCTTACAACCAACTAAGGCATACTGTTTTCTATATTCTCTGTTTAAGCAGGACTCATTTCATCAATTAGCCTTAACTTAATCGATCGGTTAGTGCACTGTGGACCAGCTGCTCTCAAGACTACCAAGTGTTACTGCTGTACAGAACACATGTGCAACATATTCAGAGGCAGCACACGCAGCTCCCCAGTAAGCTCTATATATCCACTCCTACCAGAGTACTTCACTTTGGGCAATTCTGACTCTATTGTCAGGCTGACATTAAAATCAAACACTCCCATTACACAGTGAGAACAAAGAAAACACCCCGGATACGGATTTGGTGTGCTACCCGACAACCCTTCAATTACAGGGTTGGTTCATTATAAAAGTGCAAACAAGAAGCATATTTATATTCCAGTAGTGCATGAATAAGTACAGATTTCATACAGAGTTATGGCTGATGAAATCTAAACTTGCTGTTGACAATCAAAACAACGGAGTATGATTAAAGTCACAATAACCCTTGCAAACATCACATTACGCTCAGATGTCTTTTAAGTTCAGTTTTAAATAATAACATGCTGAAAATTACTGTTTCTCTTTCTTAGGTTGGACAATTTGCATTAGGTTATAAAGTCCACTGTGCCTGACTAAATTAAAGTAAACACATGAAACTTTGCAATTTTGCTAACAAAACAGGACAAAACTACAACGGTTAAGAGGGCTTAAATCAAAGTGAATTTCCTAGTGTACAGAGAGAAGACACTTCAGAAATTACACAATGTTGTTATCCTTGGTTTTTTGTTGTATGTGTGTGGTCACATGACTCTCCCTGCAAAGACTTAAGGATACAGTGGATCAAAAACTTCTGATAAAAGCCTGCATGAATGATTTCAGGGTAGGCAGTATAATTAAAGCCCCTGGCTGCTCTGGTTTAACAGGAGGGGGGTTCAACCACTAGTTCCAACCCGGGGCAGGATCCCTATCTCTGAGAGTAAACAATGGCTAATCACTACTGGTTTATATTCAGGGCTGTAAAAAAATGTCCCACTGGTTAAGGCAGGGCTGAAAAGGACAGACTGGGACCACTTGTGTCAATATAGCAGCAAACCACAGAAATGGCATCAAGCCCCAAGGCGAGCACAGATTAGTGGACAGAAAGGGATCCTCAGCCGTGTTATCAACCCACAGATGAGGAGGAGTCTGCCTACATTGTCTCACGGTGATACAGACTTCATCTTCTTCACAGTTACCTCCCTGAGTAAACCAGCTTCACCTCTGGCTGTCTGCAGGTTACATTACAGGGCGCATAAAGACTCCAGTGTTACAGGCAGATGTTGGGAGGCAATTGTTGTTGTCACGTTAAAACACAAAAGAGCAGAGATATATATATAAAGTTTGCTTTTATCAAATGTGACACAACCATTTCTTCTAAAATGTAATCTTAAAACCCGAAAACTCAACTATTTTAGATGAACTGCTCAGGGACAACAGTCGGGATTTTACGAGTACAAACATTGCAGGCATTGGCAGACATGCTGTGGGCTCGGTCTAAATATCTATACGGACAATTATTTTCTGTCTACTGTATCTAACGTCGTTTGTAAAGCATGAGATGACTCGTTAATGCCACCACGGCTCCACTTCGATGGCTTTTTGTAAACAAGGAGACACGCTAATGGATTTCTTTAGACCCAGCAGCCTATCACATGGACAGCGCTAGCTAGCTAGCGGAGTGGTATTTTTCAGCGCCTGCTGCTGTGTTGTGTGTTGAATTTACTCACCGAGCTCAACAACGACACACACTTGTGTGTACTAGAGGCACAAAAACTGCCCTGTGCCGTTCAGACTCCGTGTGTTGGTGTGTGGAGAGCCATTTGGTGGCCAGTTTCACGTCCCTCGAACAAAAGCTAGCAGCAAACTCACTGAACGTTACAGCCGCAGACTGACGTCTGGTTATGACGGGGCGCCATGTTTGGATGATTCATCCCTCTAAAAGGCAAAGCACAATTCATTTATTATCTAAAACACAAAAACGAAAAGAGGACTGTCCCCCCCCCAATGTTTGCCTGACTTCATCACGCTGTTATTAAGGTAGTGAAATTCTTATCTCGACTGCGCTCGACTTGCCTTTCAATCCCACATCTGAATAAAATGGGTGCCAAACCTGGCAACCCCTCAGGACCTCGGCTGCCCCATTACCAGCAGCGGTCGCTGTTCAGCGTCAGGAAACAGCTGTGAATGAAACAAAAGCATCGGCAGCATTGTTTTCACAGCACCGAGCCGCTGTTTAAGGCTTAACGTGGGGTTTGAGTGCAACAAAAAATAAAATAAACTGTTGCGTTCATGTCCAGCAGAAGGATTTTTGGAACAATCTGTAAATCAGTGTGGTGCAATTGCAGGGTAATGTTGCTCGGTAATATTTCAACTTGAAATGTAAATATATATATATATATATATATATATATATATAAAGTCTACTCTTCCTGTTTGTTTTTGGAAAATTAAAATCAGCAGGATTCTGCAAATGCTTTGGTTGTTTTCACTGACGTTACATTTCATCACTCTTGGTATATCATCTTTATCTGTATATTTCCAAACATATGCTATCAGTTATATCAAAAGTATGGAATTCAACACGTTTGGTTAACAGTGTATTTTTTTTTTAGCTGAGAAATACCAGTGCTCACTGAAAACAGCATGATTTCTTTCAGTTTTCATTGAGTAAGTGGTGGTTCTTCACTAACATAACAACAAATGCGTTGGATCCTTTACCCACTCGGAGGCAGAAGATATCCACATCATGTGTTCACACACAATTGCTGACACATCATCTTTTAGTTTCTGTGGGTAACGTGTTAGCAGCCAGTTGCCTGTACAGGTCATCCAAGTCACACAAAGCTGCATTATGCTTAACTTTGCCAATTGAAAACTATAATTCCAGTATTCACTTTCCTTTCCGCTCTCTTGATCTCCACCAGCTCTCCCAAGAAGTCGTTTTTCTTATGTATGAAGAGCTCTGGCCCAATTTTAATGTGTACAATTTACATTCCTTAAAGAGCTTCAAATTGAATTATTATGGCATCCCCATCAGAGCAAACTAGCAATTTTTTAATAATTAAATAATTACTGCTGATGATCTGCATGTAATTCCAAATTCATCTTGGCACTAATCCACTGCAAATGTTTACTGAAGAGGAACAAGGAATAAAGACAACAAACCTACAAACCTTAAAATATTCTAGTCCTCTTCTCCGCATCTAACAAAGTAATTTTTGGCTCTGTTGGCTCAATTGCAAATGAGTCTTCTTCACACAGAGTAGAGTGAAACTTCAAATGTAGTCTAGAAAGTCAGGTTTGGGCGTTTTATTGGCACATACAACTCACCACTTAAAAAAATTAAAAAAGTTAATGGTAGAAGAATCAAAGTGTTATTCATTTTGACACAGTAAAAAAAAGACGAACAACTGTTCTCAGGTAACAGTGTTGAGTTGGCTACTTCATTTAGGACAGCAATTATATAAAATCACACATATATATAAAAAAACATGTAACAAAAATGTGCTGACATTCTGTAAAACTGCTCATGAACTGATTTGGTTATTCACTGAACATTGTACATAACAGAAACTCAGCAATTCTGCAGACTGATTCATCCACTGCAATTCCTTTGGGTCCAAATGATTTCTTCGTGAATGTGACTTTTACACCTGACATTTCAAAACAGGTTAAAAATGTTTATTTCACAAGGATGCTATGTTCTAGAAAAACTAACGACCACAACTCATGGTACCTCATTACACATTATGTGGTAGGAAGTGTGACATTTATCAGCAATACTTCACCCAAAGTCTGTCTTTTAAATGTGTCTTTTCATTTTGCATTTCATATAGACAAGACAAATTTCAGGTAAAGATATGAGTGTACAGGTACCAGGTATAATTTAATCCTCACTTACAATCTTTAAGATAGAAGCAATTTACTTCCAACAAGAGGTGAGATATCAGATGACAGCAGTGGAACAAAGACAATAAAGGTTCAAAAGGTACACAAACATTAAGGAGGGATGAAAGAGTAGCATTAAAATGATGACAGAGCATCCTGAAACAGGCAACAGCCAACAGACAAAAAAGAGAAAGGAAAAACTGAGGTCAGCTGACATGGCTCGATTAGGTTTCCAGTATGTGTTAAAGAGTTCACAACACCACACTTTATGATTTTGGGGCAGACCACAGCAAATAAAATGCTCATATCAAGAGGAAATGACCACACTGTACCATCTGATTTACTCTAGGAGACTTCCGACGGGACGAATACATAAAAGCACAGTGAACAGGTCCAATAAACAAATATCAATTACACTTTGTACATGAAGTGCTTTGCCAGACAAAAGAATAAATGAGATCGAGACCCACACATTCTACTGAATCTTTGAATTAATTATGGGCTAAAGAAAAGAAAAGAATTTGAGAATGAGGACCATCAGATGCTGAATCACCACTACATGACTCACATCCTATTCATTTCACTCATCCTGTTTTTGTTTTTTTTACTTCAGACAATTCACTTTACAGAGATGCAACGTTTAACAATTGAATCTATGTCACAATACTATAAAAATTTCAAATGCCACCTGAGCCCCATCTCAGATTTCTGCTATGATGGCAACAGCACTGAGTCTTGTAGCAGTCACAATGCCATATCATTTGAGGATTATTACAAACCACACAATTGTTGGGATAGGTTGAAATTATTATGATTCAGACTCAAAAAGGAACAAACGATTGAAATTGATTCTGAATTAAGTGCACGCAGAGACCAAAACTAATTTTTCCAAACAAACAAACAAACAAAAAAAAAAGCATGAGATCATGTAGTCGCATGTGCTAGGTTTTGAAAGTCATGTTTTATGGATCAGTGTATCTACAGCTATTTGATTCACTACTACATACTACTCATTATATTCTGTGGTTTCCTTCATTTTGGTCTTGAGTGTGCTAAAGGAATTTAGGATGATTCAGATACAACCTTATGAAATCCTAAAGTTATGGAGTCTATGACTCACCCACGGTCCGTGTTAAGTACTGAAAGTAAAAACCCCTCAGCTCCTTGGGAGGTTGGACCACTGTGACTTCTACATGTAAATGATCTCTGGGGTTTTCTCTTCATTTTATTTGTTCAGGGGTATCTACAGCCTCAACAACTTAAGAAATAAAAAATAAAAATAAAATCTTAGAATTGCTTTGGCAGCATGTTAATGGTCGAGACAGAGACAAATAGTAAATAGTTTTTCATATTGGGTTGTACCAGCTTTTCATAAATCCATAAATAAAATCTTTTTAAATGTTTACCAACTATAACTAGTGTGAAAAAGGCAAGTGTAGAAACACGTGACAATTGCTTGGAAAGCTGCTCGGTTCAAAATGGCTGACTACCAAGTATGACCAGATTTAACAAAGAAGAAGCCTCACAACTCTCAGCCAATCATTCAGTTGTATCAGTGTTTTATGTTGGTAAATTGTAGTAGTTTTCGTGTCGCTTTGAATGAGTCGAAAAGATCTGAGTATGCTAATGTCTTTTATTCACCTAGTTTAACAACAAATATCTGCATAAGGATCAGTTTATGTTGCACAATTAAATTTAGTAATGTGAGTATGTGAGTATGTTATCTAAGCTAAATATGAAGTTACAAAGAGCTGGTACAACCAATAGCAGTCGATCTCTATAACTAAGTTTTTGCCATAATTGCATGTCGTATTAAACTCATCGTAGCCAACAGATAAACTACCAGACTACTGAACGCTGCAAATGGCAACCTACCAAGATCAAGTCTCATGATTGGTTTCAATGCTGTTACTTAACAGGACAGGCTCAGAGCCACTACTTCAAGAGTAATTTGTAGTGGAGCTGAGTGGCCTGTCATCTAATACTTCAAAGATTAAACACAAAACAGCTTCACAATCTTTTGACAGCTTTAGAGCAACGGTAATAACAGAACCGTAATTGCAAGATTAGATAAGCTTACAGGTGCCTAATAAAAGATAAGCCTTCATTTTGGCCTTTAAAGGTGTGGTTTCATTGCAGTGTAATTCCATCACCCCCTACCTTAAGACAAGGTCTGCAAAGTTAGTACAACAATAAATTCACAGCAATTTTCAACCAGGAATGAGTGAGGGGAATTTGGTTTCCCCACTTCTAAAAGCATCCCATTCTTCTTAGAAACTTCAGTACCCACAACTCTGTTCAACAGATCCTCATGGAAGGTCATTATCCAGTGACCGTTTGAATGATGACTAATAATCATGTCAACAATAATAAATAAATATGTAGAGACACAGGAATTGAAAGACAAAATGAAAGTAGTGGAAGGCACCATCCTGCCAGAGAAAAGGTGAAGGAATGGATGGAGAGATGATGTAACCGTTACTTTTACATGTGTCATTTTGCGTTCTCGTCAGGAGACACAAAGCCACAGGAGTACATTGACTTCATTGTCTTTATGGATCAGGAATAGTTTCTGACTTGTTTCAAAGTCTGAAATAGAAGCAGTTCTTTTCTATCCTTAATTTTGCTTTTTTCTAGTAGCCACCAATTTAATGAAGTTATTGGCCGCTTTTTTGAGTCAGTGAAGCAAACGAATTGTAAAAATTCAGTCATTGTAGTGCTTTTTTCCTGCTATAGTCATCAGCCATCACACGCTGCATTTCAACCATTATACTGCTGCTGATAGCGACGGTTCAACTCGCGGAGCTCCTTTTCTCGCACCCGCCGAGCTTTGTTGGATTTGGTGGAGCGGCTGGAGCGCGTGGACTGGGCTGACTTGGTGCTGTGGCAGCGTGAAGATGCCCGCTTCAGAAGGTTCTGGGATATACAGCGCTGTAGGTTCTTCATGGAGGAAGATGCGGCCATGCTGACGATCCAGGGGTGCTTGAGGGCCTGGCCGGCTGTGAGCCGCTCACTGGGGTCCACTGTCAGAATTCGTTCCACAAAGTCTTTGGCCAGGTTGGACACACTGGGCCATGGCTATAGATGGGACAGAGGTGAGAAAAGACAGTGAATAAGAAGTTGAATAGACTGGAATCCTAAAGTCAGAGCTCTACATGAACTAATTCAGTGGTATCACATTGCAATCATTTTTGGAAAAGATGGATTGTTAATGTTTGAGGTTGTGCCTCTTCCTGCTATGACTTCAAAATCGACAATGCATAAGAAAATCCATGAAGGCAACAGAGGAATACAAAAAAAACAGGAACAAAAAGTAATAATAATAATAAAGTAACTAATTATGAGAAACCAACTATTTCTGAGAATAAATTAGATCAAAATAGACAAAAAAATTTGAACCATTAAAAAATAAATAAATAAATCACATCATGTGAACTCCTTTCTTCTAATTTGAATCTACAATATATGATTGTTCATTTCCAAAGGTTAAGCTGCTGAGCATTAGATGGCTGTCCTTGACTGAAAAGTAATAATCCTCAATATGTTTCAGATATTGGAGGTTTCACATTTGCACGTCACTGAGCTGGTTTGCATATTGGCCCATAATTGGCTTCCAGATGTGATGACACAAAATTACAAAGTATGTGTGTTAAACTTTTGTTTGTGTTAGACTTTTGCCAAACATCCACATGAAGGTGAAAAACATTTTTGACTTGTGTTTGGCTGATAGACACAAGAGGGCAGCAGAGCAATATAAAGCTCACAGCACATTGCGCTTTCAACAGTTATGGTGTGAGGTGCGCATTTTTTTTTTTTTTTTTTTTTTTTTAGTATTAACAGTCTTCTGGACTCCTACTACTGTCAGAGTAAGTAATGGTTTGAATTTGATGTGGCTTTGCTTTAATCTGTGCAAACATTTTGCATGAACAGCCTGCATGTTCCTACAAGATCCAATGTAAAATAAAATCTTTTCGAGCAAATATTTTTGACAGCTGCTGCTGCCTCTGTCCAAGACATTGACTTTGGTACAAGTAACTGGTAGTGAGTCAAACCCTACCCCCTACTTAGACAGAAACACACATACACACACACAATGTCCTGCTTGGCAACTAGCTGCGTTTTCAGTTTCCCAGTAGACAACTAACACCCTCCCCTCCCTTCCCACAGCAGGTAAATCACCAGTGTTGGCTTAAGATACATGACACATATATGACCCTCAGACACACATTTCTCCCACACTTACAACAATGTCCAGGCTGTGATTCATTCTTGGACTGTAGCTGTAAATGTGAACATTATTTATTACTGTAAGGCACATGTCCCCACGGGAAATGCAACGAGACAGTCTGCTCCACCTCACCTCCTACTCTTATATACCCACATGACAGCATTTTTTTCAAACTAACTGTAAAAAAAACGGATGTCTACAGTCAATTGAGAAATGAGGGTTAACATACTGCATCTGACCATAAAGACAAAATAATTTTTTTTAATGGCATGAATAGTTCGAAACATCACTTATGAGTCCACAATATCACAACAGGACATATTTAACATATTGTGTTTATGGCATGAGTGTGAGTGGTTGTTCATCTGTCTGTCTCTGTGTGTTGGCCCTGCAATGGACTAGCGACCTGTCCGGGGTGACCCTGCCCTCACCGAATGTGGGCTGGGATTGTCTCCAGCAACCCCCGCGACCCAGAAATGGATACGCAGTAAAAGACAAATAAATGAACAAATGTTTATGGCATTATTTGGATCAGCAGAGCTGAAGACAGGAAACACAGGGATGGGAGGAAGGGGCGTGACGTACAACATACTGCCAAACGGTTAACTTAACCACTAGGCCACTGGATACCTCAAACAAAGCATTTTCTCCAAAAAGTGCCCCTTGCACCAGGAAAGGGTTGTACTGCTTTGTTGAGTAAACCCTATAATTCTACAATTACTTAACATTTACACAGTAATTTTGTGTGTAGATGATACTTTCAAACTGATTGTTTTGACTCCAAATCCAAAGATATTCCATTACCAAAGATGCAAAAAACAGGGAAAGGCAGCAAATCCTCACAACTGAGAACCTGCAAAGGTTCACATAGCTATATCATGTACAGAAGGAGACTAGCATGCAATACCATAATATGCATACCTGAAATTTCACCCCATTTTGTTGACAGTAATGTGCCAAAAATACATCACAAATGTAAGGAAGAAGACTGCAAGCTAGCAGTACACGTAAACAATAGAGAACTGCAACCATTTCTTAAAATCAAAAAAACATGGCATTGTTTGTATACAAGAAATTCTACACAGCTGGGTTTTCCCCTCAAAGAGAGGCTTTAGAAAGTGTTTTTGTGGAACGTCTTCAGCCTTAAAAAGGGTATTTGTTTTTTTGTTTTTTTTAATTGGCATGGTAGTGTATTACTCAACAATTGTTCTGCATACCTATTTGTTTGAAAAAAAGAGGAAAAAGGACATTATGTGGTGGTGTTTTGAGTTTGATCGGAAATATCAGCTGGCAAGGGATTTTGCTAGTTAGAAACATTAACTCTGATAAGTACGGTGAAATCCAATCAATAAGTCTTAAAATTCTATGGATGTTAACAAAAGCCCCCTCACTGCCCCCAACCACCAGCCTCCATGGGGAACCAAACAGCACCTAACCTTGACTGGGCATATTTAAAGGTTGTATAATTTGCTTTATACTTATAACATTATAAAGCTCAGATTTGCTGAAGGACAATAACATGCTGCAGTAGCTTGGATTGTTGCTTGAAGATGGATTTTCAGTGTTTATGTCAGCAGCAATCTCATTTTAAAATGCTGTTAGGCCAAATCATCATTTTTCACTGTCTCTCTCATGCTTTTTGGTCAAAAATTATGATAGATAACCTTTATGGGAATGATTTTTGCAAATACACCCTTATACTAAGTTTTTGCTATAATGAAACTTGGCAGTTTTTGGGACAATTAAAGCCGTAAGCTCAAGGCAATTCCCAGTGAATTAATCCTAGAAATGCCTCATAGTACACTCCAATGAGCTCATTTTACCAATCTCGAAAACAACTCCCTCGACAAAACTTATTTTCATCCAGCAGCTCTTACTTACTATTTGCAGACTTCAGCTAAAATACAGGTTTCATGGAAGTGATTACAACTGTCAAAGACATGACCTTATTTTACCTGTCAGACAGTTGAAAAGTTAAAATCTGGACTCATTCCTGAAACTACATATTCACATCAGTGTCTGTCCTGTTTTATACAGGCTTTGAATGAACTAAATAAAGGCATTAAATATTGTTATAGGCAGCATATCAACTTGTGAATTATAGCAAAAAAATGTGTTTTACGATGTTGCTGGAATTTTGAGCATTAAAAATCAAATTGGCTCACTTTTGCGTCCAAGTAGAAATTTCTGCCCAATTTGATTTTTTAAAAAATTACAAATTCCTCAGATATTTCACAAAACTACGTTTACAAAAATAGCACAGACGTTGTCACTGGCGTGGAGCACAAAAACTGAGATGATTCAACTGCTTCTTGATATGAAACCACTCAGCTATATTTTGCGCTGGAGTTGCTGTATGTGGGGCAAACATTAACCAAGGGCCTCTTCAGTAAAGCTCACTGGCAACATAAGCATCCCACGCTATGAAACAAAGGAAGAGACAACTCAGCATTCTTCCAACTACATGCACAGATAGAGCAAAAATTATTGTGCAAACAGAAAGGGAGGGCATATTGACTTGGAGAAGACAAATAAATGAAAGTGAGTATGGTGAGGTAGAAGGTATACAACAGAGAAATGGCCATGAACTGCGAGGTGTTCACTGCAAAAGGTTAGGCGTGTGAAAAGGTCTGCGTTAAAACTATGTCACCACACAAGAAAAGCTGAACTTCTCGGAAATCTGTTGACAAAGCCTCATGTGGTGTGAGGAATGTAGCCCAAATATGGGTGAAGTCTGCTGGAGTGGTCTTGTGTGTATGTGAGAGAGGAAGACAGAGAGAAGTGTGACACAGCTCTAACGTCTCACCTCCCCAGAGAAGCTGTACTTCCCCTTGAGGATCTGTCGATAGAGCCTCATGCGGTTGTCGTCCTCGAAGGGCATGGTTCCGCTGAGCAGGATATATGATATCACCCCCAGTGCCCACATGTCTACTGCATTTGTATAGGGCTTCCTCACTAGGATCTCAGGAGCTATGTACTCAGGAGTGCCACAAGTGGTCTTCATCAGACACTCGTCACCCTTCTTCCTGCTGCTAGCCAAACCAAAGTCAGTGATGATGATCTTGGAATCGGCCCCGGGGTGGTAATAGAGCAGGTTCTCTGGCTTCAGATCTCTGTGAGTTATCCCTAACGTGTGGAGATACTTCACACCATCCAGCACCATTTGCAGCACTCGGGTAGCATCCCGCTCTGTGAAGGAACCACGGGCGATGATCCGGTCAAAGAGCTCTCCTCCAGTGGCAAGCTCCATCACCATGTAGACACGTTCTGCAGTCTCAAAGACCTCCATCAGCTGGATTATGTTGGTATGACGGACACGCCGAAGAACGCACAGCTCTGACTCGCACACCTCCCTCCCCTCCCGGTAACGGGTCTCTATCATCTTGATGGCGTACGGCTGCCGTGTGCTCTTGTGCTCTACACGAACAACGCGGCTAAAACTTCCTCGCCCTATTAGAGCTTTTATGTCATATTTGGCCGTGACCCGGGGATCAAACTTGGCTCGATATTTAGCCACCTTCTTCCGCTGAGGGTCCGACACTTCAGATGGGTCCTTGGGTGTCTGGGTGGATGCGGTGGGTGTGGCAGCTTGTGCCTGTGCTGGATATGGTGAGGTGGAGTCCACCTTGTCACCACCCCCTCCACCAGCCCCACCCATCTTACTTCCAGTACCATCCCCTCGTATGAAGTGCTTAAAGATATCAGTCTGAGGGGGCTGCAGGGGATCAACCTGAAAGAGATTAACACAGTTAATAACAGAAGGAGAGTGCAAATAAAAGTAGAACAATAACAAGATTAAACAACTAACAGATGTAAAAACATCTATAAAGATGCTAAGATAGTCTGCACAGAATGTACAGTGTGAAAAGCATGACAGCAGAGCATGGGCATCAGCCTCAAAGTTAGATGTGCACACAACAGGATTAGCTCATTTAATCATAATTTTTTTAACTGTCAATTATTTTTGTCTTTCTGTCTCCATCTTCTCAAAAAGGCGATTTGCCATTTTGTCTGTTTTAAGTTAGAAATTGCAATGTGTTGATTTGAAAAAAAAAAAAAACCAACAAAAAACTCAAAGACATTTTAAGAGGTTAAATTGGGCCTGAGGAAAATGACAGGTCCTTTTAAAAGATTTCAGAGACAACATAATTAACAAAAAAAAAAACTAATCACTGCCTGTGGCAATATTATATACTGACCTTTTTGACCAGGTCCAAATGAACATCCCCTGGAGGCTCAGGGAGGACCTTACTGTTCCTGCACCCCATCACATCACCTTGGGCCACTGCCCAGCCAGCCACACAGGCCACCAGGAGCCCTGCCTCATCACAGCAACAGCTGATTCAACACACTCAGGGCATCCAACATCCAGGCTATATCCACACTGAGACAGAGGGCTCATGAATAAAGCTGATTACACCCATTCAAGTTCCAATGAGCTGGCATCAGCAGTCACAGGTCATGAATACAGCCAATACATCCACTTAAGTCCAGCTTAACAATCAAAGAGTTCATGAATGCATTTTGGCAAGCATGCTGTGTCTCTTGACTTCACCACCCAGTGATTTTTCATTGGCTGTCTCTTTGTTATAGTACTTCTTTATAAACTTGTGCTGTCGAGTCGTGTACACACACAGTCAGGTAACACTGTCAGCAGCCAGGGGGTACCTCAGGCCCCTTAATGAAGCTAACAGGCACCCATCTCACGTGAAAATGTGGCTAAAATTACATGAGCTGAGTTATAATCGATGCTCACTGCAAAAATTGACCAAGGGATGGGAGGGAGTGTTGCACCAAGGCTCTTTCAACCAGGTTTAAGTCGGGGGTACATTTATAAGAAATGCAACGTCATCTTCAGGGTTCGTGCAGAGCATCCAGAGAAAATTAAATCATCAACTGTGCTTGAATCCATTGGGAGAAGCAGTGTTGGCAGCTGCCATGGCAGAGATAAAGTAGCTCCCCTGGAGAATCACGCGCTGGACTGCAACAGAGGGACGGCTGAAATGCAGAACGCAGAGTGAAATACGAAACTTTAGTGATCATGGTTAGGCTCACTAAATACATGGGTACTATGTCTGTGTTTAAGCCGAACGCTGCCATGACAGGAACAGCCCTCTCACATTCAACAGAAGCTATGACCTAAACAATTTTACTGAAGTTAAAAACCTTTTATTTTGTTTGCATAAAAGAGTTGTATGAGGAGGTCATGTTGTGAAACCTCCAACTTAAACACAATAACAGCTATCTAAACATGTTTCGAAATAGCCAAGAAAACAAGGGGGATGCTTTGGCTTTGTAAGACACAACTGCAGCGTTACAGATGGCCACTTACAATGCGAGTGCCCATGCTACAAAAATCTGCTTGATATACCTTTAGAAGTCAAATGTAAAGTAAATCTATCATCTTACATTAATGCTTACTTAAAAACAGACATAATCCCAACAAATGGAGTCTAAACATACAGTGGAACTAACTATAAATGAAGAGAGACCCCATGAAAGTAAATGAATATGAGAAAGTTAATGCACAGCTGCATTAAAAACGACCAGGCTTTTCTCATGTCAGTATTTTTGTTGTTGTTTGTTTGTTTGTTTGTTTTTGTTGTTTTAACATTTGTTGTAACAACTTGGACCGTTACACACGACAACACAGTAAAACATAAAGACTGACAACAACAACAACAAACTTTTAACAACTAAACCTTACAGCAGAGACAAAAGTGAAGTAACGAGTCTCACCTCATAACTTCTCCCGAAGACAGCGACGCGTGCTAACTAGCCTGCTAGCGGCTGGGCAGGACTCGCAGCTCGGCCAAAGCCAGCCTCCTCACCCCACTCTCACTCAGCTGAGCTCTCCATTTTCACCCCGTCCTCTCCAAACTTTACTCCCGAAAACCAACGAGCCGAGTCCTCGGCTTCCCTCCGGGACATCTTTTTCCTTTTTTAGAGACGACTCCGGAGTTTCCCGTAGTTTTTCTTTTTTTTCTCTCTCTCTCTCTCCTTCTTCTTCTTCTTCTTCTTCCTTTTTCTTTTTAGGGAGATGTTTCAAAGTTTGGAGGAACTTGTATGATCCTCCCCCACCCCCTTAGAAAAAATAAAAATAAAAATAAAAATAAATAAATAAACCATGCTAGGTGGCCCCGTCGGTGTTTTTCGACCCTCACCACCGTCCCGTCGTCAGGGAGACGTCAAGCGACGTAACGTGACGCAAGGTTTCCTGTCTGAATTTTCAAAATACAACAGTTTCTTTTATTTTATTCATGTGTCTTTATTTATTTTATTTGTTTGGTTGTTCATTCATTCGTTTTTTAATGCAATCTATTTATTTCTTTATTTAATTTCCTTTTGCTTTTATCCTTGGAGATGCATGTGTGAAATTGTGTCACGATGAGCAGATAAATTTTTTAGTTTTGGACATAAAAAAAAATAATAAAAACTTCACCTTTCATATCAAATTCAAATGCTTTATGAGAAAAAATGGAGAAACTGCAGTTTCAGCTGCATAGAGTTAAACAGCAATATTAAATTGGGTACAAAAGGGGAAAGGTAGAAGGAAATGGATAACAGGGTTGGGCTGTAAATATGGGTTATTTACAGCTGAAGGTGGGTTTTTTGCAGATGTAAACAGGGAACAGTGCTGGTTGTACAGTCTCAGAGCTGCAGGAAGGAACGATCTGGGATGGAGCAGCCATCCACTGAAACAGCTCTGCAGACCAGTGAGTGAGTCCTGCAGAGGGTGAGAGTTGATGACAAGTTATCCATCATCCTTCACACACAACCTGCATCGTCTCACCATATCTACTCATTGTCACTTATGGTTAAAAAATATATATAAATCAAAGAAAGTGGGAGGAATTTTTCTCGCAACAGCAAATTTTTTGCTCTCGCTAATCCTCACATTTTAGCAGGATGCATTTTAACACCCATTTTCTAGATGCTGCGTTCCACATGTTTTTGTGGAGTCAACATGTAGTGATGCATACATAATTGACTTCTCACAACTCAGGTTGTGCACTCTTACTTTGAAGGCTTCCCGGTGAAACCTGCTGCATGCCTCTCTCTCTGTTTTTGGTAGCATGATGAAGCTCCTCTTCCTCCAAACTTCTTTGGTAGAGGCTGGCCGACCTCCCTTGGTGTGTTTTGACCTCATTAAGTCCTCCCCGTCACTTCCTGGATACAGAGAGAAGTCCCTCTGACAAAATGCTGACTTCTCTTTAGGAAAAGTACTAGAAAGTCTTGGAGGCACTTTTCCTGCTCGCTCAATAGTCCAGGTTAAAGTAGTTACATATAGGATGACTCTTATGTGACCCTTATTTGATATAATGATGCCTGAAGCAATAACATCTGAAGGAATTTGTAATGTTATACAGCCTAGTTCTACACTCTACAGAGCAAAAGAGGAATGATATGGAAATAACAACATGAAAATTATAGTGTGTAGTTCATATTTTTATTCCTTTGTTATTCTTTTATGTGGTGGGGTCCCACTGGGACACGCTTTGGGACCCCAGGGCATTTTGAAATAAACTAAGCCATTTAATTCAATGCAGACATGCAATTGGATCACGTTTTATAATTCCTCATACTGTAAAAACCAACTTAAATTCCCCAACAAGACTCTAAACCATCTTTCTGACCTAAAACCATCATTTATAAATAAATACATATACATATATAGGACACAACCACATGTTTAGACATATTTCAAATTGTATGGAATTATACACATATGCTTTTATTTAAATACATTACAAATGTTCAAAATCTATATTATTTACTGTTCATAAATATGCGGAGGAAGACGGAGCAACAAAAATGCTTTTCAGATGTTCCTGCAGCGTGAGCAGCACATTGTCAGCATACTGATGTTACATCCGTTGCAGGGCTCTTCCACACGGTGTCACTATACACATAATATAATGGCTTTCAAAGCCACCTCAGACATTAAGGTTACTTTTTATATGTCTCATTAAGCTGGTTGTTTCTTTACGTCCCAACACCCATACCACCACTCTTGTAATATGCCCTGGGATGAGTAGCACTTAGTTTCATCCTGCTTGCTCATGAACAATGTAATAAAGAATACATGGCCTTGGCTTCAGCGTTGATGTGATAGAGTGCACTGGACTCACAATTGACTGACCCTGACTTGTACAGCACGTGCAGGACGCAGCAGAGTTTTGTGGAGTCGCATCAAAAGTGGAGAATTAGTAAGAGGAAGACAAATGTTCTAGAAAGAGAGACAGAGAGACAGTAAAATTCATCTTATGATGCCAATAAAGCTCTTTGAATTGGATTGAGGGAGTGAAAATGAGCAGGAGAGAGGGGTTTGGGTGACAGAGGAAGACAACGGATGACAGATGGTGGGTACCAGACAGAAATATAGGGAGAAAGGAGGGGTGGGAGGGGAAAGAAGGGGAGGAGGGGTGAGAGATGAAACAGAAGAGAGTAATCAAAATGGAAAGAGGGGGATAGAGAAAGATACAAGAGGCAAGGACAACACAATGCAGCCAGGAGGAGGGACAGAGAATGAAAGCAGAGACGGACAGTCTCATAGGTCCAGTGCTGCCCAAATAGCCTCCTGGCTCTATCTGCAGTGCAGCTCAGGTCAGGGCCTCGCCGGAGCTGCAACTGGCGGCTACATCATCATCCTTGTGATTGATCACTACTTCATTGCATTCTGATTAAGATGCTTTGTCTGAGTGCTTCGCTCCTATTGACACTTGTGCGTATCCCGCAGCATCGCTGCTCTGTTTTTTCCACTTTCTATCTCACTTCCTCCACTTCAGCTTGTGCTGTCCCGGCTCTCACTCTTCGCCTCGCTCTCCTCCCCCCAAAGGTCAATATCATCTATTAGATCTAGATTTGCTGACTGCTGTATTATTTATCCATGGAGAGGAAGAGGAGATGTTCTATTAAAAGCTCAATTGACTCTGTCTGTGTCTCTGGCTCCATTAATATCCCCATGATGGTTTCTTCTGATTTGTAAAGTATGTGTGTGTGTGTATGTGCGTGTCTTTGCGAGAACCAGTGGGTGCCATATGATCCATTGTATTTATGTAACAGTTGGGGAGATTGAATGAACCAATAAGATCACAGTGCGTGGATAACTTATTACATATGAGTGTTTGAAAAAAACAATCTAGTGCAGCGGAGAAAGAGGAGAAACTCTAGAAAATGACGTCCTGGGACAGACACTATCCCCATTTGGGGATATTTCTATTTCTGTTCCCTCCGTCCTTCTCACTTTAGCAGGGAACTTTCCGAGAGTGTCCGGGGTAAAGTGAGAAAAAGACGGAGGGAGACTACCACTACATGCCGTCAGTACAATCAGGTCATAGTAAACTTACTATTGATTACCACTGGCACATAACTCCCTTAAGGAATACTGTAGGAATACTATACTGACACCACAGGAGATAAAAATATCACAAAATACAACACACCCATCGCAAGGACATTATCGACCGCCTCAGGCAAGCTATTAGTTTCCATGGGAATATCATAAGGCTTTTACAGTGATTTTTCCCACCCTATTCTTGTCAGAAAGGGCTGCATCTACATGGCAAGTGTCCCAGAGACTAAAGGATTTTCATTTGATACCAGGTGAACTGTGCATGTCTGAAACACCTGTGGTAGTAACTTTTATAGCCCAGCTAATGGCCCATAATTTGGATCTCCTGCTGTGCCTCATTTTTATGATGCAGTTGTTTTTGAAGTTCTTAAAAAAAAAAAAAAAATCATCAGGGAAATATCTCCCCAGATTGCCCCATGTGACAGATTCAAAGTCCCCAGTATCCTTAAAATTAAAGCCTTAAAGTTTAAGATGCCTGCAGCTGTGTTGTGCCCAAATAGAAAAAAGATGCAGTGGACCTAAACAGACATGTTTAAAGAGAGGCCAGAAGCAGACTAAGTAACAGAAATGGGTTGCTAGAGATAAAAAGGTGTTTACGGCATATGATGGGATACATGAAATAAGATAGTAAAACAATATTGGATTGCTGTAACTACAAATATGTCCCCTACATTTAAAGTAAATAAGAGATTACTGTTTTTGTACAATGTAATTTAAAGTGTTTCCAGACTTCATCATCATTCAGCTGTAGTTTTGGCCAAATGTCAGATGTAAACATTTCATTTTTAAACTTCCCATCACCAGGCTCACATTAGCACACTACTGTTAGATCTATTAGTTGAGGCCAGGTAGTTCAGCTAATGGGTGACTTTCACAGTCCTGGGTGCAAATATTTAATAAAACTATGTGTTTTTAAATTCACTAACACAAATCTCCATTTAGAGAAACTCAGATTTTAACAAAGCTAAGTTTGAACATTTGGTGCAACACACTCCAGGTGAGGAGGAGATGGTAGAAAATACAAAATGGACATAAACAGATATACAGTAAGGCCAAATGTTTGGACACACCTTCTCATTCAAATGAATAGAAAAGTGTGTCCAAATTTTTGGCCTGTACTGTAGATAAGGGAAGCGAAGTAAATTGGTCCAAAATTTGCTGAGAACTCATTATTCACCCTCCTCAAGTTATTCAGTGACCCCTTGTGCCTATGAAACAGGATTTCCTGTTTTAGGATTATTTTTTTAGGAGGATTATTTAAAAAACAAATAATAATAAGACTTCTTTCTGTGGCACTTGAAAGGTGATTTTTTTTGCACATAATTCAGATCCGAATCATTTGTAACCTACCACAGATGATCACAAATGGATGGATGGCTATCTCTAGCTTCTGAAATGAACTAAACCCAAGTGGAAAACTACGTCTTGATCTCAACAACAAAAGCGCTGTGATGGAGAGAATGACTGGGAAGAAATACAGGAAATATGAAATGGTCTACAGACGATAGATAAGATGCGTGTTGATAGTTAAGACAGGCTGAATGGCAGACAGGCACATGGACCAGCAAGCAGAGTGACAGGCAGACATAGCCACAGTGACAGATGCAACCAAGTTTGGGCCAACTATTGTCTAGCATCAATACTGAAAAGTGTGATGTCTTGAAGGAGAGTTTATATACCCTCAAATAAGTGAAACACATTCCTTGAGTTGAATTTAAGGCCTGACTGAGCATTCCTGTAGAAGTAAATAAGAAACTATGATGATGGAGGACTTAGGAACTCTTTAGACATAGCATGTGGGTTGGTGTTAATTCATTAGCTTCCAGCTTAGGAAGTTTTAAGCAGAGGAGTAGAAAGGCTGGCACAGTGGGATCAATGGGCAGGCAGAGAAAAATAGACCAGATGGGTCTCAGAAATCACAAACATAAACAAGGTGATTTTTTTTCCAGGTGCATTTCCTCCACCACAGCTTTAATGAGCAGTTTGGGGCATTTCATTGTAACTCCACTACAGGTAAAGCCACATGTGATCCACTCTGAGCAAACTGTTACTTTGGCTCAGCAATTTATATCTTTGTGGTCCGATTGGATCAGCTATAAACCTCAAAGATTATGTGTTACTACTGAAATACTGCAATAAGAACAATGGCCAAAAAAATGACCATGAAGTCAGGTCTGACAGGTTTTTTTTTTTAAAGTCCCTCGACCATCAATATATCTGTGGTCTTATTGTTTCTAACATACGATGTTAGATGACACCCAACATCTGCCACCCTGTTAACACTGAAACAGCCCACTGAGTTGAATCCTGCCCGACCTGCAGCAATCCTTATGTCTTTACGGAGTTTACTTTTAAACTACACCCAGATGTAGTCTCAAAGCTGTCAAGGGGAAAAAGCTTTTGAAGGAAAAATTTGAATAACTTTGGCTCAGTTTTGGATTATCTTAGACTTCTTCTCATCTGAAAATGTAATTGGAATAGATGACAAAGAAGGCATCACCAGTGTCCTCTTGTTGTGTTATGCCAGCACTTTGTTGATATCATTTAGGATTAAGGCTGGAAGGTAATTCTTCTGAGATGCAGTGCAACAATAATTCAATTCATGTATTTCAGCCTCTGAAGGAGGATTTGTCCAGGAAGGATATTCTTGTGCCATTTACAGTAACATAAGATGTAAAAGTAGAACAACAACTGTCTCCAAATATATAAATAAATAAATAAAATAAAACTATCTACTTTATGCTATGGAAAAGGAGATATTATTCAAAAGAGGAAGCATCATGTTGGAGGAGGATTTTGCACAACCTGGCAACCCAAAAGTATTGCAGAAAGCTTAGTCAATAAATAATTTATTGACCATCGACAAAACCATTCATTTTAAACCCTGTACCCATGTAAATGTAACCTCATCATTAAGTAGCTCAATCATAATGATCTCATCTTTGTACTAAGTGTTAGGTAACAAAATCCATATGTGTGGTTCTGTGTAAAAATGTCTGCAGCACCGTGGAATATGAAGCTTCCACAGCCTGAGTGAGCTGCAGTGACTAGATGTTTATTTCTAAAGAGACGGCCGGAGTGCTGATTGGGGCTTTGGTTAAATGAAAAAGAAACAATAAAAATATGAAGGGTCTGAAGTTACTATGGGACCAAATTTAATAATAGTTGTCAGTAAAAGGGGATTTTTCTACTGCAAGACTGTTTTTTTTTAGCTCCAAAACGAATGTCTGTGAGCATCAAACTGATGTCTGAAATTCTCATTGCATTTATGGAAAATACAATTCGGTGCTCGTAGTGAAAAAACATTGGCAGCTCAGTTGAAAATTAAAAAGAAATATTCAAAATTATAAAAATTGCAGGACCCCACCAAAGAAGTTTGTGGTTTTTATAAGGATTAAACAAGAGCTGTGTTCATTTGTGAGCTTTGTACCGGACTGTAAATACATTTGAACACAAAGTGGTGGACAGTTCCTGGGCTGCAGAACCACGATAATAGTTTCCCCTGCTTCCTGGCTTCATGCTACGATAAGATAGCAGATTTCTGCCACCAGGTATGAACTTGAGAGGTATCAACCTCCTGATGTGACAGTTGGAAAGACAGGGAATGACCTTATTTCACAGAGCATCTAATCATTTTGTAACACGTGCAGATGTGGGTTTTTCAGGTGAGCAGCAGCTGCCAACATATCTGTATCTATATCTGAGGATTCCAAGTGAATCTTTGCGGATGGGGCTCTGAAGCCTCTGATGGCAGCACGTGGTCATACAAAAACAAAAGTAGATTATTCTCCCCTCAAAAGTACACATGTGAAGTGTTGCCTCTGAATAACCAGCGAGGTTTATTGTTGCTAAGGCAGACATTAGGAGAGTCATGATAAACCAGGGACTGTGAACGCTAATAGACTCCGGTTAGTGTGCTAACGTTTGACCTAAAAGCTTTGCATAATACGCAGGCAGTACAGTTTATTTTGCAGGGCTGACTACCAAGGGAAGATGTAAGAAATTAAGCATAACAAAAGGAGGAGCACGGTGAGCTACGAGGTGAGGCTGAGTGAACAAAAAAAAAAAAAAAAAAAGGTTTGGTGTGGTTTTGTGTCCAGACTCACATCTACATCACTGAGTGGGTGGAGGACTTGAACAGGCAACTTTTGAGGGAGGCAGATACATCCAGAATAAGGAGGTATCAGGGGCATTACACATTTGTCAGGGAGGTCCAAGAATAAAACACTGACCTACCTCTACTCATCTTTCACGTCTAAGCTAAATTTAAATATGTACTTAATTTCACAATGACAAGTAGCAAAGCTTCTTCCTGTCAGATCTGCAAAGCGCTAACGGAGGAGCTCAATACCTCTTGTCCTGCATTGCCTGGCCCCTTCTCTCCTAACCACTGGTCATTAGACATTAAAAGCAGCTTATGAGTTCATTAGAGGCATAATGATCATAATGTAATGATCTTCTGTTCAATTTGCACAACCTCCGGCCAATGAATACCTCCTGAGGGAGCAGTGCGGGCAACATTACATCAACACATCCACGATGGCAGATCGTATGTTACTATCACATGTAATAATAATGAAGCGTAGTGGTGAACTCAATGTAAGCCAAGGACTCCAAGTGATAGAGAAGCACCCAGACAAACACAAACAACCACGAATTGGGCAAACACATTACACTTGAAAGGATTTACACGGCATGCTGGTCTTGTGGTTTAAATATACTCTCAATGACTAATTGAACTAGATAGAAATCGTTGTAAAGCGCACAGACAGGCTGCACACTCAGAGCTCATACTGTAATTCCAAATGTACATGTTTCATACAGAGCAACATCATGTGTATGAAGGCAGCCAGTGTCTGAAGATGTATAAAGAATACATGAGTTCGACCTTGGGCAATACTGAAATATGTATTGCAGGTATGTTAGCAATGCTCCCACCAGTGTGTGTTTCTCAATGAAATCTTGAATGTATGAATGAAGAATGACCCCCCCCCCCCACACACACACACACACACACAAGCATTAACGTTTTATCACATATCCTTATCCATTAAAAAAGTCCCTATATTTAGAAAAAATACTTCTTTATCATTTTACATATTCAAATAAAATATGTACAGCTCTATTTTGCCTCCTTAAAGCAGCAGAGTTGTGCAAACTCACGAGACGCAGAGGAATATCAGCGTTTGTTTGGAGCTCTGTTTCTGGCTGCCTGATGAGTATCGATGCATTATTCACTGAAGCTATTCTCTACAAATGTCTGCCTGTAGCTAGTTTAACTAATTTCTATGTCAACGTCTTCGTTTTTGTTGTGGCTGTTGATGGAGGCAATGAAAACGAGTCTGTATAGTTAAGTAACAGAACTTGATGTTAAATGCCACAAGAGCTGCAGTTATTTCACGTGACAGCTTTGAATTGTTAATTAAGCCTCTTCATTCTTTAACTCGTCTAAATTGTGCTCTTATGTTCATAATAAATTTTAATGCAATTCAATGTTCTCTCTTTCATTATTAGTCTTTCCTGATTTTACTTTTCTCAGTGGGGGAGTATGAGCAGACGTGCTTCCTGCACCAGTTTTCATTTTTTTTTTCCAACATTCTCCACATTTATGTTTTTGCATAATTTATCTGGAGCTGCATTAACCTGTGAGTCGCACTTAGTTTTGTCCACAAATTTTTAAACAAATTTATCTTCTGTCTTTGTAAATTTTTAAAGCCTAAAATCTGACGATGGCTGGCAGATACATGTAGAGAAAAAGGTAGAATATTTGGTAAACTGGTATAAATACGTTTAAAAATCTTCACCTCATAGGCTGTTTAATATGTACAACAAATGAGCTACATTTTGGAAAAACCCAATCACAGCTCTCACCCTGTCAAATTTTCTTTCCATGAACTGAGAGTTTGATTTCTTTGATTTATTTTTACATTTCTGATCCACGCTACAATTTCTAATAAATACTCAGATACTATATTTGTTTCTGTGAAACCTCAGAGTATTGATTAATACAAATGATAAACTACAGAAAAATCACAAATAACTCAATAACTACATGCATTTAACTGATATTCTTCTGTAAGGGGTAAAAATGCTTCATTTAAATTCAAGCCTGCTCTTTCTCGGAGGCTGCTACCCTTCACAGTTCAGTGGCACTTCTCAGCGTTTAAGAAGCATCTGCTATTGAGATGTAACCTGAAGTTTCCCAACAGATACCAGAGAATGGGCTGACATGCTGATCCAGCAGTGAGGGGAATCACACACTGGGGGTGGATCAGCAGTAAGTGGGAATTTTCCAAGAGGGAAAACATAGCTTTCACTTTCCCCCTCCATCCGTCAGCAAACACACTCTCTGGCTCACTAACACTCCTCCTCTCATCTCTATTTTGCTTATTTTCCTTGATCTTTCAATAACTTCCTTTCTGCCTTTACTTGCTCTCCTTTTACCTCTTTACCCCCCCACCCCCGCTCCTTTCTGCCTCTCTTGCCATTAGGCCCTCCCGCCCCGCTCTCTCTCCCTCCATGGATAATTCATCAGTGTTTCTCAGAGCTGCTGTCTGCCTGCCTGCCTACTGTGATTTCCACTGGGACTCTTTCAGGGACCATTCCCACCTCAGCCGGGAATTAGAGCCACAGCTACAGCAGGAAATTAATCACAGCCACCTTTGCTAACACGTATACACAAACAAACACACATATGAACACAAATGATGACACTTTGGTTTCCCACTTAACCGTGATGTTTTGTTTTGTCTTTTTGGGCCGTATGCACTAATTTTCCTGATTTTCCTGATTTTCCAAACACTTTTAGGTTAAGCTTACATTCACAGGGTGCACAAGTAAACATGAGGATTTCTTAAACTTGATGTCCAATACACACTCACAGACACACACGCAGTAGCAGCCTTACTTTGATCAGCTGTGTGTCCCACGGCTGAGCAGAGTACCTGGACTGTAGCAGCGATCACGATAACTATTTCATAGCTTTCAAATAAAAGTTGAATGTTCGAGTCTAGAGATTTTCAGCATCTGCACACATACAACCATCAAACCCAGACTTGTGTGTGTGTGTGTGTGTGTGTGTGTGTGTGTAAGTGTGTGAGTGTGACAATAGGGAGAAGCACTGTATTGATCTGAGATCGAGTGGCTTCCACAGTCAGAGCACCAGAGGAGGGAATGGGAGCAGAGTAAATGTCACCACATGCACCTCTGCATGTGTAGAGGTAAAGGAAAAACAGGGAGTGTGTGCGTGTGTGTGTTTGTGTGTGTGGGGTGGGTAGTAATATCCCTGCTGAGATCTGCCTTTATCAGAAATGGATGGAAACATCTTTTCTGTACAGTCAAGGAAAAACATCATGAACAACCAATATACGGAAGATAGAGACAGTCTCCTCCCACCGTCCGAAGACATCACGACCGGTGACTCTAAATTGTCTGCAGTGGTTGTTGGTCTCTGTCTGTCTGTGTGTGTTGGCGACCTGTCCACGGTGACCCCGCCCTCGCCCAGTACGAGCTGGGACTGGCTGCAGCAACCCCTGCAACCTGGAAACAGCTAAGCAGTACAAGATGAATGCATGAATGAATGACTGGAAATACCTTCGATTAAACAAGTCTCAACTCAAGGTCACCGTGCCAGTTCCAGAGCTTTCAACCATACAACTCAGATGAGTTTGGCAAAAGAAATTGACTTCTACTGTGGCCCTGAGAGCTCAACACACGGCAGCTTCAGAAAACAGAACAAAAATGAACAAATTCAGAAAACATCATCCATTTTCCCCAACACACGCACCACAAATACATACAACACTTTCAAATGTAAAAATGTGCTACAAAAGAGACGCAACACATTCAAATGCACTGAAAATACAACACAATACAACACGCAAGCGGGCTGCAAAGACTCAATACACAAACTAATGCAAAATGAAAAGTCTACAAAGTCTCATAACACAACACAAAAATGCACTGCAAGGCTCAATACACAACCACATGCACAGCAAATATAACAACAACAAAAAAAGGAAACAAAATCTGTTGTAGTGCGTTCCAATGTGAGTATTTGTGTCACATGTGTTGTGGAGTTGATGATATTTTCAGAATGTCATGTTGTGTTTTCGCTGCATTGAGCTCTCAGGGCCACTGACACTTTCAGGGCGCCTCATGTTTACTGGCCACAATGTTGAACACGCTGAAAACCTTGTGACAGCTTAAAGCTCCACAACGAGCTAGTAAGCGGACGTTGAGTTGTGTTTGTTTTGTCTACTGAATCGATACGGTTAACGGATTTTGCGAAGAGAAAATTTTAAAGAATAGCAGAGAACAAAGCGACAGAAGTCAATTGATTGGAGTCAATTAGGGAAAAGGTCAGGGCACAGCTGGGGCAATACGGCTGCTGTCACAGCCTCACATTTTGCTGCTCATTTGATCGCTCTTCTCAACATCGGATGTATCCTCGTCGTTCGTAATGGGCCTTGCAGACCATCACTCTGTTAGCTCATCTCCACTGATGTTGTATATTTCTGAGTGTTTTTCTGAATCTTTCTGTTCTCCTGTAAACTTCTGCGCTTCTGTCTTCAATTACATGTAGCTGCTGGTTTGGCCTCTCAAGGTCTCCCTCCCTCTCTCTCGCACACACACACAAAGAAACTTTCCACATTTTTCTCATAACTAACCATCTTTCTTTAAACATCCCTTGACATCTGCACATTATCTTCCTAACCTCCCACTCTTCTTCTTTGCTTTTTTGCTTCCCCCCCCCTCCCCCTCCTATCCCTGCCCTTCCCAGTATAACCATTCATTAGTATAACCTTCAGTCACTTTCTCTGCTTTCTTTCTTTCCCCTGTGCTCACATCTCCCATGCATATATCTTCATAATCTGTCCTTCAAGTCCTCATCTCTCCTTGGCATCTTTCTTTTTTTTTTTTTTCCCTCTCTCCTTTTCCGTGTTTGTGGCCACCGCATTCTAGTCACACTCCCCAAATCTCACTGAGCCTTCAAACAAAATGCCTGAACAGGACTTCCTGAGGACTGGACCCTTTAAGTTATTAAAGGCATTAAAATGGGTTTTATATTGTTTTTATTAGGTAAAAGTCGATGTAAGTTTTGGCTAAAAGCTGAATGTGTAAGCACTGAATTGGTTTGGTGTGGCCAGTACATTATGGTGCTTAATGTTAAATTTATACAAGAAATGAAACGCACAAACGTGTGAAGGACCATCTCAGGTTATCCTGAATTCATTTTTCAGAATTATTTGACTCACCCATCATGAATCCAGCAGTTTTGCTGGTGTTTGGTGCTGAATTTGTTGTCAAGATGTGTTTTTCACAGAAGCTAACTGCGCTAATGAGGCTCTGAGAACAAGCAGCTTACTGATGTCGCTCAGCTGGAACTCGCTTCGGATAAAACCGACAAATGAATACATTTAAACAAAAACACTGAAGTTTAGGACTGCATGCAAAAGTAATAAGTTGAGCTGCATTTGCTCTAATGACTCCACTGGTTGTAAAAAAAAAAAAAAAAAAAGTCAGATTGTATTGAGATCTGTGAAAATGACCTCATTGTCTCTTAATTTATAACATCAGTGAACATTTTCCTGATGACCCGATGAGCTCAATCTTTATTTGCAAGTCTTCTTCAAAACAAATTTATGTTCATTTTTGAACTTATGGTCTCATTTAGCGGAAACTGTAGAAAGTAAAATGTCTTGACAGCCAGTATATTAATGACGCAGATACACGTCTACATTTATATTTCTGTTTTTGGACTGTGGTAAGTTAAGCATTGTAGTGACAGTACATTATTAATCAGTATTTTTATGTTCACAGTTAATCGTGTCTGGGTGTTGAGCAGAAGTGAACTATCAACTCTGCAGCACCTTGAAGGCTTTTATTTAAATTAGATTTTCAGTATTTGAGTCCCTATGAATTTGCTAATGTATGTGTATGTGCTCTCCAGAGGCAGCATTAGTAAACATAAGATTTCAGCTCTTAACAACATGAGCTTCGTGATGAGTGTAAGGAACAGTAGGAGTCTTAGTAAGAAGTAGCATGTGTCTTAGTGAACGCTTCAGACGAATGTGCTTTCACTTCATTGTATGCACACTGAATTAAGAGTATTGTCCTTTAAACCAGTGTGACTGTAACAGCAGAATACAAGAAGAGGTTTCTGTCACTGAGACATTTTCTGGGTAATTATCGGATTTGATGCGTCCCTCGCAGAAGTTTGTGTAATTAAATAGTTTAATTTCACCGGCAGATATAAGTCAAACGTTGCACTACAGCAACTTTCTATATTGATACAGACATGCCTGCGAGCGGATTGTACTGCAAAGGTTATCAGTTATTGTCTGTAGAGCTTCATGGTGAAAAATAAATCAGTAACTCTGAAGTACTTGTGGACCTGATGTAAATATGTTTGCGTGTAAGTTCTGTAATGGACTGGCATCGTGTCCAATTTGTATCCTCCCTCTCACACAAGATGGCCAACACATTTAAACACTCCAATTTTATTAACAAATCGAATGTATCAGTACAAAAGACAAATTAAAAGCCTCATCAAAAGGACTGAAATTTGAGATTTCTTTTTAAACTCAACTCTGCAAGTAATTAATGCAACAGCAACAGACAGAACAGAACAGAGATGAACTTCAGTTCATCATTTACATTAGCTGAGTTGGAGAGTGCTTGAGAATATGTTTAATTTCTTCTTAAAAACTCACAATTAAATGCCGTTACAATACTGCTTACTGCAGTTTAGTGCTGGCTTTTATGATGCACAATACTCACCCATCTCACAGTTATCTTGTACATATGCAGGCGAGCTGTCGCTGTGTTGGAAACATTTGCGCCTCAAGGTCAGAATGAATAAATAACGAACTTTGACACAAACTACTACCCGCAGTTTTCTGAACACAAATCCGAGAAGAAGCTTTTTTCTGAGGCCTGTGCGGCTGGATCGCACTGAGAACACGGAGGCAAGTCCAAACACCTTCACAGTTTTCGAGCCTGCGAGTATTTGTGTGTCGGTGTCCATTGGAGTGTGTGTTTACACGTGCTTATGCAATTACTGTGTAAACCCGAGGAGCTCTGGGACTACATCCTCACTCTATAAACTGCTGCTGCTTCTCTGTTTACTGAGGCATCCGGCAGTAATAAAATATTCATCTGCAAAAAAAAACATCCAAATAACTGGGAGCAACTCCTGTGTAGCACATAGCTTTCACCTGAGACTCGAATGCTCCCTCACACCACACTGTGACCGTCAAGTACAGTGTTGGGATGAATGAGGGACACACACACACACACACACACGCACACACTTTTGTAGGATTGCATTTAATACTTTCTGTGGCTTCAATTGTCCACTTGTTGAACAGTAAAGAAATGAAATTATAGATGTGTTTTCTCTTCGCCAATATACATGATATTGATTACATTTGTTGATTTCAAATCTTAATATTTCAGTTAGTGCAGTCGTTCAAATGTTTTGTTAATTCGGGAACTAATAAGCTTACAAATCATTCTGTCATTGAAAAGAAAGAAATTACACAACTTGTAATAACCTCTTGGAAGATACAAAGTGGGTAATTCAAATTACATAATTTCAAATTAAAACATTAAGTATTTAGTAGTTATTCAATTTCCTATAATTATTTCATATAATTAACATTTTTAGAAAGCTGCATGGTTCATAAAAACTGTGCTCTCCTCATACTGTTAATGAAACTACAAGCTGTGTGGATGGATTGATAAACATTTTTCAGCGCACATGTATCGTATAAACATACAGGTTGTATAGTAAGTTTTAAAAATGTGTTAGACACTCAGTGTTGGGGAATGGTGAAATTAAAAACTAGTAGTTTGACTATATTTTGCCTGAACCTGGAGCTGGTTCTCCTTCATCTTTGTAAGCGCTTAAATAACTTTTAACATTTCTTGTGCCGTTAATTAAAGAAAAGTTTTTTTCCCCCCTATCAGATTGCTACTGTAAGCGAAGACCTCTTGACAAACCCTGAGTGTCACTATGTGCACCAAATTTCTGTCATGCATACACAAAAGCTGAGTGTGGGTATTAACCCCTGTTAACACAGCGACTACGCTAGCATGAATAAGCCTTCTGAATCTCAGCCTGAGGAAGGATCGCCTTGACCAACTAAACAAAACCCAAGCTGCCATTTCTTGCTATTTTTCATGAACTGTGAGAAATTTTGATGTTCTGGTTTATGTGTGACCTGTGAACAGGGATTGGCTTTTTCTAATAAACTGGAATATGACTTTGTTTTAAATTTTCCTATTATTAGTTCAGTGAAGCGAACTAGCTTTGATTTGCTGTAGTTTCTATTCTGGTGACAGGCAACTGTTAACTTCCAAAACGATGGTTTAAATCTAATATATGTTCATTATGCAAGTGGAAAATGGTGAGATCCATACACTACATGAATAAAAGCATGTACATTGATTTATACACTATCAAAGCAATTTCCATAGAGACCTATATATCAGATTTATGTAGAAGTTTTGATACACTTCTCTGGCTTATTTCACGCCAACAGCAGCGGCGGGTCAGGAGGCGCTTTGCCCACTGTAGGTCAGCATCTCTCACCACATTCACACAGCAGATATTTTAGGAGGCCTGGAGGGTAAAACTATCCCAGCGGTGGTTTTGCACCAACACGAGGAGTCGAGGTTCTGCGCAAGTACCCCGAATCATATTTCGCATAATGGCCATAACGAGCAAAAATAGTGTTCCTGGAATCCACTCTGACTCTTCTAACCCATGAGGAAAAACAATGGACCCAGAGGCTGTTTTTTTTTTTTTTTGTTGTTTTTTCAAGGAAAAGAAACAACATGATGTGTGCGGAACAATCAAAGGCCAAGACGCCCGAGAGAAGATTCAGTCCAACTGAGGCCAGTTGTTTAGCTCTGGTGCTCACATTCAGTCGCTGCTACAGAAAATGTTCCTTTTCAGCCAGCGGTACTGATTACTGTCAAGCATAAGTTATAAGTTCAATTTATTTGCTCAACTGCAAACACTTTTAAACCAGGCCCTTGGAGAAAAACCTCAGAAATCAAACGATCAGACACAATTTAAAGTGACATTTCCTCCTGTTGGATGTGTTGTGCGTGATGTTTGTGGTCACGGGAAATAGAGGAATCCACATTTAAGAGGGAGGTCCAGTCAGACTCCCATACACGTGAGAAAGCAATTTGTTGTCCAGAAAATGCTGCAGTTAAAGAACTCCTCTGCCTTCATTACTTCGCTCTCCTTCAGTATGAAAGCGATGCAGATGAGAGTGTTTCGCTGCTCACTGATGTCACTTTAAAGGATTTTTGGGTATTGAAGTTCTAAATGGTCAAACACTTATCTCTTATGGCCATTTGGAGCTGCAAACATGCTGAGTTGCCCGGTGAGGCTTGAGTGTCAGCGAGAGAAAAACTTTTTAGTGATGTCTTCTGTAATCAAGTTTCAGAGTTATTCTTATTCTGTTTCAACTTGAAGAATTATAAGTGAGTGTGTGTGTGTGTGTGTGTGTGTGTGTGTGTGGGGTGGCTATGACACAACAAACCTAGAAAATTTTAAACATATTAAATACGATCACGTTTTCAACACAAGCAGTCACACTGTTCAACAATCAGAGCTTTTCTTTTGTAGTGCAGAGGAGAGACTGACCTGGAAACTGGACCTGGAGTACGGACACACGAGGTGGAGGAGATGGGAATGACTGAGGATGGTGACTTGAGGCTCCAGGCACTGAGGGTCACAGGGAGGATAATTGGTGGCAAACAGGTGAGTGGTGGCCAGATGAGCAGCAGCCAGGCTACACAAAAGACTCAAAAATCCCAAGAAAATAACTCAGTCGCACAAAAAGTGCGGCCAAGAATGAATCCACCCCTGCAGTAGGTGGAACAACATGGCGACGGGTGGAGGAAGAAGTACTGCAGGTGGTGGGTCATTGGAGACAGGTGTGTCACTGAGCTGCTCAGATAACCTGTGATGGAGCAGCTGGAGCAAAAATAGACAGAGGGGAGGGGGCACAAGAAGAAACAATGGGAGAGAGGAGGTGTCACAAACACTTTGCTTTTTAAGTAATGCCAGAGTTCGTTTGTAAGGTCAGGGCGGCTCATAATGTTCCTACAGGAACGTTGTTCGCTTACCTGATTGTGTGTGTTCTGTGTTATGTCTGGCTTCTCAGCCAAGTTACAGCTGGGCATCTACTGTCCCTACTCCGGGCTGCCTCGGACTCAACGGCCATCAGATGTTTGATTTAACTAGAAGCCTTATTAAACTTAAGAGGAAGACACACAGTCACACACAGGAAGAGAAAAACGCCTGTTAAACTATGGATATAATACAATTATATTCTTATATGACTATAAAGCACATTTGGCCTCCGCTGTATCAACATGAAGCCGATTAAACTGTGACAAAGGATATAGTATTTAGATAAAGCATAATACCATATTTGTATCTGAGTTTCACTCAGGACATTGAAATCATAATGAAAGGTGTCAGTATTGCCTACTGTTGCAGGCATAATGTCAACATAACCTTTGGCAGCCACATGTGATCGGTGAAGCAGCTCTAACTTGGGAACATTTCCACAGAAATGAAAAGCAACACTCTACAACTCTTTGACAACCCTTCTTTACTGAGCAGAGTTCATGTTATTCCTCTTCCAGGCTTAAACCGTGCTATGAAAACGCTGTCAAACTGTCCTTGCTTTTTGAGGAGTTTGTTAATTGAGTAACTTCTGTGTTTGTGTTCATGCTGAAGACAAATCTGAACCTGGTGCCACAGTCTGTTGCAAGGGCTCAGGCAAAATGCTGAAAAACCTCCTCCAAGAGCAGCCTGTGAAGACCTCATCACAAACCAGCCCAAGCCCTTTTGAGAACACACAACCTTGACCAGGGCTGTAACTGCCACGAGAAACTACATGATCTGAAAATTTTATTCTCTGCTGAACTGTTGCAACTACTCTCACAAAACGAAGCAAGGACTTTTTCCCCTTTTTTTTTTTTTTTTGCAGAGTATGTAACCTTGTTTTCACCCTGAACTTGTAATTTCCTACACAGAAAACTTCATTTGAATATTAGAGAGCAAACAAACACACTCAGTGATTCAGTCAGTCAGCACCAATTTAATGATTTTCTATAAAGGTAGCAAAACCTACTACGAATGTATGACAATACGCACAGGAGAGCCGCAGAAAATGCCTGGAAGAGAAGCACAGAAATGGGATATGAAGGTGAAAGAAAGGAAGGAAGAGGAAAAATCACAACAACCAGATACAACTGCAAACAGCCAAGGACAACTTAAAAATCCTTAACATAGTTTGTTTTGAAAGGAAATGGTGTCTGCACCATTTGAGAGAGACCCTTGGCTGTATGAACTAATGAACAATACAGCACAAAAAACAAAAAAACAGCTACATCTATGTGATCTGTCTGCTCACAGAGCTCGTGTAGTTTCTCGCTTTCATCTGTGGAAAAGTCCATCCTCCATCCATGTTCCCAGATGTCTGGATCTCCATTCTGTTTGATGGAGAGCTCCGAGCAGCGCTGCCACTTTAAAGCCAGCTCCCGTTTCTGATCTTGCAGGAGCTTCATCAGTTTCACGTAGGTGCGTCACATAAGTACAGAGTGAGTGCATGTCACAAAATCATACATGTACAGACTGCTTCAGTGCTGTTGGGCTGCTTCTCGCACACAAACACAAAAGAAGCGCAACACCGCATGCTATCACAACAAACAAACACAGTTAGAGAGAGGGGGTTTCATTTGACAGGTGCAGGAGAGGAGCACAGTGAAATGCGGAGCGTTGTCGGGATAAATGGTAAAAATTCAACAGAGTAATTTACACCACAGTGAGATATTTGATCTCTCCATTCTCACAGTCTTTCACACATTTCCATACAACCTTGAACACAGAAAGCCGTCACCGTCTGCAGTACAAAGACGACGATACAGTGAGAAGAGGACAAACAATCAAGTTTAGTATCCATAGACTTTATGTTTAGCTCCTTTCCTTCTTTTTTTGTTTTTACAGTTTGCATTGTATTTAATTAAATATGGCAGGAGTTTACCTTATGTTAGACTGGTCAATTGAACCAATTCTGCTCTGCCTACGCACATTATTCCCAACTTATTGTTGAGTAATGGGTGCAATTTTCGGCTTATCCCTTTCACTGAACTCTCGCTGAGAATTGGCACCGTGCTGAGGAATTTTGTTTAGTTAATAGCTGCAGAAATGAGCCCTTCCGGTTATCTCATTTTGAAGTCGATGGGTTGTTGGATTTGGTTGCTGTTTGTATAAAATATAGTCTGTGGTTAACACAAGCTCAGTGTATTTGCATATTTTATACATGTAATTTTCTTCAGGCTGTAAACCTAAAATAGCTGCTTACTAAGTGGTTAAATGACACTTGTGAATTGCTGGTGACCCCAAATGTCATTCTCTAGAAGAAAAAAAAGTGACCAGTCTGGTTTTGTTTTTGTAACCCGTAAGAGCTGAATAAAGACTCCAGTTGGAGGTCTGAAGTGACGACCATGCTGCTGTTTCTTGATACTTTAATTCTAGCCTTTCACTTTTTAAATACATTGGTCCTTTAATAAACCAACATATACAAACATGACCTTTTTGCTGAAAGAACCACAACGAAGCAAACTTGGTGATCTAACTGATTAAAAAAGTGACAGCCTGTGATGCAAACAAGCCGGATGGAAGGGAATACGCCGGTCACAAACATCAAGTTCAGTCAAAGGGAAAACCAAAAGTCACACCCATAACTCACTGAAGGTGTAATGCGGAGAAGGTGCAAACCACCAAGTAATATAAAATATTAAAGCTTTGAAAGTAGCACTTGCAGGGCATAAATGACATCGTCTATACACATATGAAATACTGCTATATACATTGATATTCATAGAGCTGTAATTATTCACACTATACACAGTGATGCGACTTTACTCATTGTCAATCTCTTTTTTTTGTCATAAAACATTGATTTGTAAGCCTGTTCATATTTAGAAATAGGTGTTTCAATTTATTTGAGGCTTTGTGTGTTTGTTTTTAATGAGGTGGGAAGGAATCCAGATTCATTTCATCTCTGTCTCATTCTTCTCTACAAGTAGTAAATTTAAAATAACAAGGCAATAATGCAAAATTAGATCCTGTCTTCCAGTCTCGTCTGCGCCGTGCACTAGGGGGGGGATCAGAGTTATACTTATCTTGTACTTAACTCTCCCAAGTTTTCAGTGTCTTGTCATTTCTGTTATCAGTAATTATTTTGTCAGGACCACAGGTTTGAACTCTGAGCCTGGAAGCAGCGACTTCCTGGAGGAGAGTCAATGAATCCAGGACTCATGTGAGAGTCGCTTGTTGGTCTGCGATCGAAATGTCACACATTTTCCACATCGCCATCTGCCATATTTTACGCAGCCTCACCCCGTCTTCTTCAGACAAAAAAAAAAGTTACTTGCTGAAGCAATGCTGAGTTGGAGCGGCCGGTAATTATTGGCAGCAGAACCCAGGTGACCTGCCGATGGAGAAATACACCTAGATACAGCTGAATGATTTCTGAGGTGGGTGAACTCTGAAGCTGCAGGTTGAGATATTACGCCTTCTCTCTTTTGGGTTGTTGACTGTACTTCAAATTTTTATGCACTTCAAAGAGAGAGATCAACATATTGTGGATGCGATTATGTTGTTTCTTAGCAAAGGTTGGACGAGGAGATGGATGATAAACTCATATCTATCACCGGTGGTGATGGTGATTAGAAGCAGGGATAAACTGCTAGCTTGGCCCTGCCTGGTTTGCACATATACACCTACCAGCACATTTTAATTAACACGCTGGTAACTCTTATTTAATTTCTGCAGAAACCGAAATGTAAAAACAACTGCTGGAGGAAAACAACAGAAGCTGTAAAACCTGGACCTACTGACTCCACCTGGCAAACTATGTTAAAGCTTGGCGCGCAATGTATAAAAACATCTAAACAAAATCTCTTCAACGTCTTTCCAGCTTCTGTCCACTTGCGAGACCTTCGCTACGAAGCGTGAATCAGCCTGTAGACTGCAGTTTCATGTTCCATGGTTTGCTCTTCAACACCTAAAAGCAGCATTCGCTTTCAGGCAAATTCACTTCTATCCGTTTAAGTTCGGATCTGTTTCTAAACATGCTGTCGGAACACAGGGAGTTGCTAAACTCTGCAGCCCGAGCCTTTAGGAGGAATATGCGGCATGTGACACAGGCAAAGGGTTTATGAGAAGCTAGTGGCGGCCACATCGCTGCGTTATATGTTCACAGTAATAACACCAAATATATTGAAGCTATTAGTGTCACAGTGATTCATTGGGGTTTATGATTGTTTCCCTTTCTCTTTCATTCCTTTCTGTCCAATTTAACCCGTTTGTCAGAGCACTGAGCTGTTGCTGGAGGCAAAAGGTTGGGTGAGTCTCAAATGTGGTGCTGGAAAAGAATTCCCTGCTCCGCTCTGGTCAATAACGCTGCATTTACACGGCTGCGTCATTGAAAACCACTCTGAAATCCTATTTGTCCAACCTCACATGAAGCATATCTTCTCATAAAAGAGATTTTCTGCAGTTTTGTGTTTGAGGCCAAAATGAAAGCTGCAGCTTTGCAAACAACATACTTAAAAATCTGATCTGGATATTTGTATTTTCCGATAAAACCATTACGACCGAGGTTACGATGAGTGGACTCACTGTTTTTTTTTTTTTTTGTTTTGTTTTTTTACACAAACATCCAGTCTGATTTTTCCATGTAGCCTAAAACTTGTGATCTACTTGGATTTTGCCTTTGGTGACAACATCATATCCGAGCTCCATGGAGATAGTTTTCAAATGGCTGCACCTTGGTGAATCAACCATTGAGGCCCCTAATTGCTATTTCTGTCACTTTAATTAAAGTTAAAAACTACAACAGCCTCTTTAAACCATCCAAGCATATCTCTGGGTTAAGTCCCTTATGTATTAAAAAAAAAAAAAAAAAAAAAGAAAACCAAGAAAAGAAAAAATAGCTGTGGGCAGATTGGAAGTTTTTCCTTTAATTTTCTACTCTATTTCTGCTCTCAATTCTGAGCTCAATGTTTTCTCCTTTAGCAACTCGGCTTTTCTCAACGTTTGACTTTAGTTAAAGTCAGGTCAGTGTTTAAATGTCAGGGCTGAAAGGTGGTCAGAAGGTTTACTTTAACCGCTTTTCTACGGAGGGAACGACATTGACATTGAGAGCCCAAACCAGATATATATAACTATTGAATGTGCTTCCCTGCTTTTTATTTCAACAGGGTAGGTATGATTAATGAACTTGCCACTGGCAAGGTAGACAAGCTCCATCAGTTCTTAAGGTGAAACACAACCCTCTTCGGATTTCTTTGTCTGATCAATTTCTTTTTTTCCTATTTCACCGCTCTTAAAGGCGGCGCACGGTTGCAGCCTTTGAGGATTTTGTTTTGTGCTTCTACAGATTCAAGTGCAACTCTTTAAAGTCAGTGCTGCTTTGATTTATTTTTGTGAAGAAAGGAAGTTAAATCTACAACCTAAAGCCCCATGTGTAAAACACACTCTCTGCTAGACAGGTGGATTCAATCCTCAACAAGGTGTATTACTCCCCACCTTCCCTCTTTTTCCTAATCTGATAATATTTCTGATCCTGGGCCAGACAAAACCAACTGTTACCTGCAGCCACTTAGAATAACAAGCAGCTTCAGCAGGCCTGGAGGGCCAAACTGCAAGTCCTGGAGCATGAAATACACTTGGCAAGCATGTGGCAAGCTTCGATCCCAACTGGAGAACACACTGGTCTCCTACTGTACGGCTACAGCGCGGCATGCCAAGGCAGCGCCTCGGAGGATTTCATACCTGGGCAAGCACTAACTGAAAACAGCTGCACAACTCTGACTTCACTTTAACTTCAGCTCAGGATTCAAGTTTCAGGAGAAGCTCGTCTCTTTCTTTTTTTTTTTTTTTTTTGTGAGGAGGGGGAAAAAAAAAAAAAAAAAAAATCAATTGTGAAGTTGACTTGCAGTTGAATTTTCAAACTAAAAGGAAGACAAGTAAATTATTATATTTCGCTCTCTGCAAATAAATCCCTTACATTTTCAACTTTCTTTTGGTATTAAAGTAAAATGATTTCTTTCCAGCACAGCAGTTGAGACTGTATGCAAATGTCCCTCCATTGTCTTAAATTTATTCAGTTCCTATATGAACCCACGGAGCGCCGGGAGGAAACTTCCAGGAGCCATTGTTGCCATTTTGATGACTATTGTATATTTCTTCAGCTAAAAAGAGAAAGTGCATCACAGCAGCCAAAGCCAAATTACACCTTGTGAAATGCATTGTATGGCTTTTTGAGAAGCCAATTGTGTATTTTTCTCTTTTTTTGAAAAGGGAAAAGAATGAACAAAAATGAGTCAATTAGAGATTTGATGCAGGCAGCATGCAAAGCCAGGCCTGATAGAGTCAACACGTATCCAACAGTTCATTCTTTAAGAGACGATAAATAAATGAGTTCAGCTGAAAACAGTCACGGCATCTGGCATCTTCATCACCTAGTTTTGGGGTTTATTAAGTCGGACGTTGTTATTTTATCCCTCTTATTACGCTCAGGAAGACCGGCTCCCCCTGGAACCATCATATACAAGCTCATACTAAGTAGATGTAGGAGAATAGGAGATAAGGACACGAGGCTGCTGTTTGCATCTGTTTAACTATGCATGTGTTTGCAGGCCTGTTTGTACAGTGGCTGTGCAGCTCTGTATCAATTTTCTGTGTTTGTAACAGAGCAACTAATTTAAAGGCAGAGAATATGCACGAAACGGCAAAGTTTAAAGATACATTATCAAAAAGACTGTCAGGCCTCTGAACATGCAGTTAGAAGTATTCACCCCATGGCAGAGCAGAGGAAAAACAGTGGAAAGTCTATGGACTTTTTGTTTGGGGGGGCAGGGGAGGGGGGTACACAAAGTTTATATATCTATTAACATCAGTCCTGTTTCTTTGGGGTAATTGGTTATATCCGAAAAAACAAGAGCAGCAGGGGAGGCAGTAGGACGAGGAAGCGGAGGCAGTGTGCCAGATGATCAGCGCGCCCTCGTAGAGACTCCTGGTTGATCTCTTCCTGGTTGGGTGACCCGCGCGGGGACACCGAGGCTACTGGGTGGCTGTTTCGGTTGGAGCACATGTCGTAGAGGTTTCCGGAGAACTGCATCTTTTTGGACTCCTGGCGGAGAGACTCCCACACGGCCGCCGCTTCCTCTGGACAACCAGCCATTGCCACATTAGCACAGTCATGGAACTCATCCCACGACCTGCAGAGATGGAGGAGGAGGAGTGAGGTGGACATGGGACCCATTTTCAGATGTCATGTGGCAGAGTTTTGCACAAATACATCTCATGTGGATACAATATACTCCAAACACAGAGCCACATGAACTGGCCAGCAGTCCATCGCAGGGAAGACGGGAAGAAACAAGTATTCACCCTCACATTAGCACCAAGGGGGAAATTAGAGTCACCAATTAACCTCTTGGGCTCTGGGAAGAAAATTCCAACACAGGCTCAGGTCCAGGATTCAAACCCAGCACCTTCTTCCTGTAAGGCGACAAATCTAAATCTTTCCCTCTGAATGCCATCCATTCAAAATTCATACCTCAACTATGAAGGGCCTGAGAAACAACTGAACATCTGATCAGGCAGCGCTGCAAAAAAATCTGATAAAGACACCACTGACAAGCGAGGCATTCGTCCTTTCACTAAATAAATCAGACTCTTTACTTCTTTTGGCAGTTGCCAAGAGACCACCTACTGACCTTCACCACTGCGAGAGCAAAGGCATCCCTGCTGGTTGGACTCAAAATTTCAAAAACCTTCACTTAGTCGGAGAATGGAAATGCTGTCATGAACTGTAGTCTGTTGAATTGAAGCTCTGTTATATAAATTTGAAGTGAAAAAGGGGTGGTGGAAACAGCCTAGACCTGAGAAAAGTCCCGTTAAAGGAAAATAAGAAGAGTGAAGGTGAATGGTGAGGCGGAGGGAGGCACAGGGAACTATCCTACACTGACCTCTCTAGGATGTAAACAACTTCTTTTTTCTCCCCCCACCACATTAAACTTTACTTCAGCAACCTTCCAGCTCCACATGCAAGGCGCAGTCTGACTGTAATGGGCTGCTAATTCTCCCTCTCATTGTGAATGTGTTGGCTAAGTTGTCTCTCAGGAAATACTGAGTGAGCGTTAAACACGAGAACGGAGAGGGAGGGGTGCGGAGAAGGCAGAAGCAGATGGCTCTGTTCAAAATCAGCCTGACGCACGCACACGCACGCACACACACACACACACACACACACACACACACACACACACACACAACCTCCAAAACATTCAAATAGTTACAACACATTAAGGGAAAAATGTCTTTATATTTGATACCATGGTATATCGTACCACTTCACCATGAGGAGAGCTGTACACTTCATCCACACACACACACACACACAAAAACCAAACCAAACCAAAACAAAACAAAACTGATATATAATATTTTGGGAGCAGCTGCGGTACGCTATCGGTTCAACTGTCATCCTTCGGTTTGGAGCAGATGTTGATCTCAAACATAAAAACTAAGAAAAACACAGTGGATTTGTTGTTGTTGTTGTTGTCGTCGTCCAAGAACGGTTTGGTTCACTTTCCTCAACTGGACTTGCGACTCTTGGAAATATCGGTTCCCAGCCTGTGCACTGACAGCACGTGTGTACCCAAAACAGACAAAGAGGGCTGAAATGAGCATTTTCCCCACATGTGACAGATGATTACATCTCAAGCAGCTTCTATGTGCGAGACAAACATGATGAACAGTTGGTTGTAGTGGCAGCAGGTTTTTTTTCCTCGGCCCATCCTAACGCCTTTTAGGTTTTGTTTTTTGTTTTTTTTACTTCATGTTGTGTTCACCACTGGTAGTTGAGGGTGATAAAACCGAGTTTCTCTGTATCATTGTGGTTTCGCCTGTCTGGAGTCAAAAGACGTGAAAGCGGGGAGGCTGCAGATTATTGTGGACGGGAGGACTCCATCGTCCAACAGCTCAGCTTTGCCAGTTTATTGTCTGCAACTTTAACGGTCGCTGGCAGATGGAAAAAAAAACTATTTATACTCAACGTAAATGGGGAAAGCACATCAATTCCCCACACGATTTTGGCTCGGTGGCTCCGTTTTATTCAATGCTGTACTTTTCAACCTAATAGGCCGTCTTACTCCTTTTCGTCATGTTGTTGCCATCTGCTGAATTGGATCAATTGAGCTTGCAATGGCTATATGTATCATGTCCCGCTGCGGAAGCTGCTACTAAATGTTAATGTGGAAAGGCTGAATGACACTGTGGATATTAGATTTAATTTAATTATTAATGTTTTAACACAGTGGAGCCGAGTGGCTGAAAGGTTAATTCTCAAACAATAGGCCACAATGACAGATCAGAGAAATACTAACAAGGACAGTCTTCACTGTGTCGGGTCTGGATGGCTGCTGCAGGATTTCACTGGGCTGCTGAACTTACTGCACCGTTCTCTGCATCCGTTTAAGCCCATTCACTTGAGTTAGAAAAGGGAGTTAGTGCTGGATTAGTGTGAACTGCAGCTGGGATGGTGTCCATTAGGCAGGAGAAGACAACACGGGCATATTACTGCATAAATTAAAATGAAAAAGTAAAAGCTAACGTTTACTCGTTCGCTGCTGGTGCAGCATTGCACCATGCCAGCTTGGTCTGGTAATGTTATCTATTTTTCTGAGTTTTGAAAGCTATGAAAGTGTAAGTGTGTGTGTGTGTGTGGGGGGGGGGCGCACCTTGATGCTCAAGTGATTAACACGCATTGCATATGGGCGTAAATGGCCCCAGTTCAATTCCCAACTGGTCAGGCTATTTGCTGCCTATCATTCCCTTTGTGTCCTTTGTGCTTCCTGTCACTCCTCACCGTCCTGTTGAATTAAAGGCTTGCGAATGCCCCCCCCACAAAGGGTTGTCTTTTCACTGAGACATTTACTTAAATGGATGTTTACTGCATGAGTATTCACCGAGGATGCAATGTATGAAATGGTCGAGCAAAAATGAGGTTTTTCTGGTTGAGATAGTTTTAAGTTTAAAAATTTCACAATAATTATTTCTGCATGTTCCCAGTGAACAGATGTAGCCTGACTTTATACTTTTATATTACCAAAGAGTATCAATGCGTTCAGCTGCCACTGTCACCCGACCTCATCTTCATGACATCATGACGACCATGACGTTTTCAGCTTTGTCATTCATTCAGCTTTTTGTGTGTTACACCAAAGTGGAGGGACGCCAGAAAAACAAAGATCGAATGGTGGAGAGTCCAGCTGCGTCTGAAGGGAGCCGTTTCTCATTTTTTATTTATCGCTGTAGTGGGCACAGGATTGATCAACAAAATTTATTTCAAACAAATAAGATAAACATGATGGTATGGGACGCTCTCCTCCTAAGATATACTTGAGCCCTGAAAGCTTTTATCGTTACTAATCCTGCAAAACGTAGCTGTAATTCTTGCCTCAACTGAACTCTTCATGTCTTAGAGCTCTGAAAGATCCCATAAACATTTCTTTAGTTGGAGAACTTCGCTGCTGCTTCTTTTCTCCGCGCTGTGTGTCAGTTTGAGGACATTTGCTTCTGATCATTAGGACAGAAATGAAACACAAGCACACAGAGTCGCACACATATTTTCTGTCTCCCTTGGGCTGATTCTAGCAGACATCATGAATTTTGTGACCAAGTCGACACAGTGCAGTACACACACGCACACAAACTCACACATTCAGCTTCGTAAAACAGGCCCAGCCTCCCATGATGACACTGCATGTGTGTGTGTGTGTGTGTGTGTGTTTGGCCTGGGTCCAGGACTTAAACACTCCAGAGGTCCAGAGGTTGCTGAAGGAGGACGGCTGCTTGCCTACTGCTGTGGGAGGAGCAGCTGATGGAGGGGAGTGGCCCTACGGGGTTGTCAGCATCTGGCAGCTGTCTGTGCAACCCCACCCCCGCCCCCCCAGTGTTCAAGAGGGAAAAAAAAAAATGTGTGCGTGCGATTGTGTGTAAGGGGTAGAAAGAAGATGACAAAGTGAGAAGGAGAAAGCAATGGTGTCATGTGCAGTGCTGCAGACTTCCTTCACTGTGTGTGTGTGTAGCTAAAAGTCACAGGTGGTGCAGAGACAGCAGAAACACAGGACACTGACAGACAACCAGCTGCTTTCACAATAAAGAAAAGTCCCAGGAGTGACTCTGTTCTGCTGCTAACATGCTGCTGCTGGTTCCAGAAACCCTCCAAAGCCCAGAATCCCAGTCCTGGGCTCGGTGTTTCACTTGAAATGAATCATCCGGGTGTCGACTAAATTTCACAGTGCTGTGTATTACTGACATCTGGGCCCATACTGAGCACATTTAGCAAAAGAAGGAAGCACAGAACAAGTGATGAGAACAGGAGAGTAAAACATTAAAGCAGCACAACTTTGTTGTGCATCAGAGCAAATCTGAGAAGAGTTTATCGTATTTGTTGCCAGGCACCAGAACTTATTGTACAAATGCAGGTTGAGAGTCTGCGGACGGATAAATTGATAAACTTGATGCCAATTTCAGCGACAAACTCTGATCTACCTGATTGCAGCTTGATACAGAAAACTCCTAAAAAAGGCTAGCGGCCACAAAAAAAAAAAAAAACAAAAAAAAAAAAAAAAAAACCCATTAACAGTAAATCTAAGACAAAAAAAGTAGTACCATCCATTCACTACTGTATCTATACAGCTGTGTGAGGTCATATGTGCATGTGAGAGATTTATCTGATATCGATCTGAAACGGTTTAGATGTCGATTTGAGGCGTTTTTTATGGCCTTTTGTGGCTTTATTTGACAGAACAGGTTGAAGGGAAATGGGATTGGGAGTGCGGGGAATGACAATAGCTGGAGCCGAAACAACGGCGCCAAGGACCTTGTAGTCTCCTGTTTACGGGGGTGGTGTTCTACCCACTACACCGCCGACACCCCGGTCTATTGACAGCTTTTATCTTCTTAACATTTACATTTTTAAATTATATCAACTCCTTTTTAAAGAAGCGTCCATAACTGGCGAAATAGTGCACATTTATTTTTCTTCATTATTTCTATGAATAGAATGAAGTTCTCAGTTTGGCACGTTTTTCCAAGAAGTCATAACGCCGCCCAACTGGTATCATGTTTTATGTCACATCTATATTTTTATCACAGCTGAAAATAACAATCAGTTGTAAAAGCAGTGTGGTCTACATTTCAGTTCCGTTGGTCTTTATATATATCCCACACAAACCTCTGGAAGTGTCGTGACTGTTTTGTCTAAGGTCAATGTACTAAAAAGGTAAAAAAAAAAATAAAAAAAAAAAGTAAACAGAAACAAAACAGAAAATTGCAAATTGAAAGGAAGCAAAGAAATGAGAATTTATTCTTGTGGAAGACTGAAAGCGTTTGTATTTAAACTCACTTCAGCTGCAGCGGCCTTCATCGGGGTTACTGGCAGAGAAAAGCTTCTTTCCTTTGCACTCACACAAGAGTTGATCTATATTTTGCAACTTCACAGTAAAGGTTTAAATGGTAAATGATTATTTTTACACATTCAGGTCATTTCATGTTTGCTTTGCATGCAGCAGTGGTCCATAGAGCTCTATAATCACATGGCCTAATGTTTCATAGCTTTTGAGATTTTTAAATAAAAAAATTGAGCTGAAAAATCTCCCCTCTTGCCCCCTTAAATAATTTCCAAATCTATGCATTATGCGGTGAGAGATGCTGAGCTTTGGAATATAACAGCGTCTTTTGTTTGGCAGCAATTTGAATCCTAACTGCTCCACCCGCAATAAGCTGTAACTTTAAACTAAGGTGGGAATGGGAACAGAGAGCAGCGCAATGAGATGCAATGAAAACATGAATGGCCTTATCTAAATCTCTGGAGGATAAAAGTATAAAAGCAAATAGAAAAGCTGCGGTGAGAGAAGGCTGAGTGAAAGCTCAACCTTGTGAGAGAGTTTTCAGATAACACCATGTTCGCGATCGGTTTTTGTTTGTATGACTGTAACCAAGGAGACATGCCTCAGTTTTTGTTACATCCTCCTGTTTGTACTTTAGGAACACTTTAGTCAGTGTGTTTAAAATTGAACTGTTTTTAATTATTGCTGCCTTGTCCTTAATTTCTTTTCTTTTTATCCTGTGTGTTAGAGATATATCTTTTCTATGTCATCCTTCTTATCGGATAAGCTTTTAAATCCCTCTGTGATGATGTGGAAACTGACTGAGCCTCCACTTTGTCTCCACAGCGAACCTGAACTAACCTGCTCCTCTTCGCTTTGCCTTATAAAGTGAGTTTATAAGCAGCATAATGGGACTCTCGACTCTACAGGATAGCATGCTTATTAAATGATCAAGTTTGAAGCTGCCACAGCTAATGAAAATATGATTCTCTCATAAAAACTCTATTTATTATTTTTTTTCCGCCCATTATGAGGCCGTTAGTACACTGGCCGTATAAAAGGATTCATGAATGGCTTATAACTAGTTTAGCTTTAACAGAGAGCTGATAGTGGCCAAATAGTGACCTCATATTTATCTGTGCTCTTCAAATATCATGAGTTACGAGTTTCTTTCTTCCTGTTTATCCATCATCCAGCATTTGTACCTGCTGCTTCATCAGCTATTTAAGTCACAATCCATTAACCTCCATCAGCATATCAAAGAATTTCATTTGGCATATTAAATTCTATCAAATTACCAGACTCATGCTCAATGGCCTTGGCAGTATATTATCACCAGTTTATTACCTTCCTTTCACCATCCATGTTTACTCTAATCACAGGTTTATTATTATTGTGAAGTGTTAAAAGTTCACAAATTTATAGTAAAAAAAATAAAAATTTGTTTAATTGCAGTTGTCAATCACTTACTATTATTATTAATCATTGTTATTGTAACGAGGGAGAGGTAAATAATAAATAAATGTCCTGGGCTGGACTCGGACCCAGGGCGTTGTGATAGCGTGGCATGCTTGCCAACCACTCAGCCTCCCACACAGCTGTTGTCCATCCTTTTCAATATGCCCCATGTTTCGATGTGCGCCACCGCCTCGAGACTTTTAATTCCATAACGTCACACACCAACAACCTCATCAGTAACTGACAACCTGTTATGGGTCACATATTCCCGCTATAACCCAGCACAACGCTGGATTATGGCCAACTAGTGGGAAAAAATTAAGGACATTGGAACTGCCGCCAGCATCCATCAAGGGACCAAAAAAAAAAAGGAAAGTAACTCACTGCCATATGTGATTTAATCCATTAAATGGTATTTATGTCATTCTCATTTATGTTTACTTCTCTCCTGCTGTTTCTGCTTACACAGAATCTTAATGCATCAGTACATTTTTCTCATTTACATGTTTGTCAGACAGAAGTTGGAAGTAGAGACAAACTGACTAAGACTTCAGGTTGAACAGAGCAGTCCCAGACATTTTAGGATGAAGACAAAAAGGCGTGATTGATTCCGAGTCTTCGAAGCCTCTGAAGATGGTTCTCTGGTGGTCAGTTAGTCCACTGGTCCATTTGGAAATCTGATGGATTACTGTGGAAACCAGACTGCCACGGTCTGAATCCTGATGACTTTAATGAGCTCACACCTTTTTCCTCTAGTGTCCCAATGACATTTGCTATTCACAGAGAAATATCTCCACAGCCATAATGTGGACCAGCATGAAGCTTGCTACAGACTTTTCCGATCGGCAATCAATTGTAAAAATTTCGGTGATTCCTCTCAAGTTCCCAACATGTCAAAAACCTTCACCTCTTCAGTGAAACTGACCCAAAGACTTGATAGTCCATCCATCTAGACGGCTACACATGTTGATTAATACATGGTGTTGTGCCCACAAGTTTTCCTCTGTGCATATAAGGTAGTCCTGCTGATTGATAAAGATGTAAGCAACAGTAAGGACCCTGGGGGAAAAAAAAAAAAAAAAAAAAATCTGATTCCTCCCAAACTTCTTCTCAATAGATGTATGAGGTAGTTATACAATCAAAAGAGTTAGATCAGCTGAAGATGTTTCAACCATAAAAAAAAAAAAAGTTAAAGTTTGTGTTTTCTTTTGAATATTTCACCACTTTATCTTGATGTTGAATAGCCCTTTCTTTTGCAACTACATCCTCCCAACTGCTGAACCGTTTAACAACGACAAAACACTGCTGTGGTCAACTCTTTCTGACAAACTGCGGATAATTTTTTTAAATTATGTTCCAGATCCAGAGGAAGACAGACCAATCTAAAATCATGCGTTGGGGCTACCATGTGATTGACAGACAGCACGACACATGACAACCTGGTGGGAAAAGTACAGAGCAGGTCAGATCCACACTTCAGCATCCTGGGCTCCGTCTTCTGGTTAAAACAAAACAAACCAAACCAAAAAGGAAGCGGCTATGACTAAACTTCAACGCTTCAGAATGGCCGTTCGCAGACCGACCTCACACAACATTATAATTCCTTTGTGAAAATTATAGCCTGTAGATGTATTCATGATGACATATAAACCCCATTTAACTTTGACTTAATGTTAAATAGTGCACGTTTTTCATTTCAACCGTCTCCATTCATTTTAAAGCTCCAACAAAAGGCTACTGCTTAATTCTATTGTACCCGATTTCTCTGTATCTGTCGTCCCAAACATTTCCATTTCTCCTCACCTACTCGGGACCCTCTGTGAATGATTGCAGCTGCATAATGCCTATTGTAGATAGGAGGAATAAAAGCAGTGGCACACTTCTGGGATAGCTCTGACAATGAAGCAGCCTTGGCCTAGATGCAAATCGTAACGTCCTGATCAGGCTGCGTGTGTGTGTGTGTATGTGTGTAAAAATTTGTGTGTGCATGTGGTTACGGATCTTCAGAGAGGAGAGTGCCATGCCACCTCCTCATTAGGTAGCTCTGATAGAAGTGCTAAAACCATCCGCTGAGTGGAGTGAGTGAGAGAGAGAGAGAGAGAGAGAGAGAGAGAGAGAGAGAGAGAGAGAGAGAGAAGGAAAAACAGGGTGGAGAGACAGAGGGGGGGTGCAAAAAGACCAAAGGGGAGGAAGGGAGGACAAAGAGGAAGAAGAAAAAAGGGAACAGGAGGCAATGGAGTGAGAAAATGAAGAGTAAGAGTGGATGGAAGGGAAGTGCGTGTGTGTGTGTGTGTGTGTGTGGAGGGGGTGAGAGAGAGCGAGAGAGAGAGCTGATATGTCCCAGCATTAGGCAACACTTACAGTGAGGTGGCTGGGTTGCAGGATTAGTCGTTTAATTGGTACCTCAAGGAATAGCTGAGACTTTGCAGCAGTGGAGTGGTACCACGGGTGGGCTGCAGGGCCATGGCGACACACACACACACACACACACACACACACACACACACACACACACACACACAATACATGTGAGGAAGCATTGTCTTGCCCTTGCTTTAAAAAAAAAAAAAAGTCACCATAACTGCAAGACTTGTTTCTAGATTTTTGAAAATGCCAAATATCAGGGAGAGGCCTGCACAGACAAATCTTTAGGAGGAATAAGTCCACTAGGTTTTCCATGCAGATTATAATGTCACGTTTCGTGGAGCTCAATGAAAATATGTCCTGAGGTCAAGGAGTCAGACAGCACCTCCCGGTGAATTCAGTGTTTATAAGCTCAACTTCATGGAACACGTTCGTTGGCGCTTCCTGATCAAGTTCGCAAAAAGACGCATTCATAATGCGGTAAGAGAGGCGTGCCGGCCACAGTGTTAACACGGGGCATTAGATGATTACTTAACCTGTCAGTATCATTAAAGAGCCTCACGTCAACCTTGACCTCTCAGATCTGCTGCTGTAGTTTTGGGTTCACTGTGATTTTAGCACGCTGCAAATTTTACCTGACAGATACATTGCTCTCAAATGAGCAAGCCTATTCTGGGACCCTTCACACATTAATGGGTCCTTTCCCTGGTTGAGAGGATACTGAAGATAGATGACAGAGGTATGTATAAATAGAGTGGTGAGCGGAGATGACACGGGGAGGGGGGGGCGGAGAGAGAGAGAGAGCAATGATGGATGGATACAGGATATAGAGAAAGTGGAGAGAGAAAGACTGTGTGTGTGTGTGTGTGTGTGTGTGTGTGTGTGTGTGTGTGTGTGTGTGTGTGTGTGTGTGTGTGTGTGTGTGTGTGTGTGTGTGTGTGTGTGTGTGTGTGGGAGATGTTCTGCATCTTTAATCAGTGTCATCAGGCCGAAACAATGAGAGGATAAAAGAGAGCTACGCTGTGAGGCGAGGAGGAGGCAGAGCTGTTTATTTATCCACCTGAAATTAAAATTCATTGTTGCCAAGAATTCAGTACAAATATCCCTGATGTACAAGTTAAGTTGATTTAACCTGACTTATCTGGTCTAAAAAACAAACAAACAAACAAACAAACAATAAAAATGTGCTGAAGTTTTATTTATATTTCCGGCCATGTTGCCCATTTTAGCGTTGTGGGGGAGTGAATATTTCAGACATGCAGCCAGTGTGGTGGGGAAACAGCTGTGTGGGCCGTCAGTCAAAGACATCATTATCAATTCTTTATTTGAGAAGACGGACAGCATCCTCATGTCTGTACAGTCTGAGTAACGGAGCTGAGACCGGTCGGAAACCTAACCGTTGTTGATCACACAAGCCAGCAATATCTCCTGTTTACACAATATGAGTTTTGGTGCCGCAACTGTAGACAAAGTTAGCTTTTTCTGCCCGTGTCCGGTCTGTGCTGAGCTACATTAGCTTGGTTGGTGGTTGTAGCTTCATGTTCACAGTTCAGGCACACCAACACATCAATTTAATAACAAAATGTGTTGAATAACATGAACAAAAAGCACCGACTTGTCAGGATCAGTAAGACCAGAGAGCAAAAAGGAGCTAACTTCCACTTACAAAGATACTTCATGCAATCTCATTAATAAAAAAGGAGGAAAAAGTCATGAATGGACACTAATTGGTTTCTACAGCCATGCCATCGTCCCGTTAACAGTACCCCTCAAAGAGAGCACGTCTGATGCTCAAATGTCAGTCCATTACTGTCAGAGGACACACTGACCCAGAGGGCTGAAGCCTCAAGCACTTTCCACAAATATGTCCAGAAGCAGTTTTATCCACATATGAGGAGAAAAAGGAAATGGGGGGAGAAAGGAAAATAAAATAAATCACAATCTTCTCAGTATCAATTTATTTTATGTTTCCTTACACAAAACATGAGGACATTTCAAAATTTCACTTTGATTTAGAGATGGAAGTGATAATAAAAATCACAAACACTCAAAGATCTTCATGTTACAAAAAAAAAAAGAGGGGAAAAAAAAAATAATAATAATATTCTCCAACCACAACTCACACTTGGCAGTTATGGCAGTCTAGCGATCGTGCTGCGTAGATCACTGCAATCATTGAGTTTGTGTAAATGAGAGAATTAGTATTCCTCTCATATGAACCGCGTCAGTAAAATTATTTTTCATTTTATCAGGCAGCACTTTCACCATCCTGATGTATGCTTGTCAATGACACATAAGGGAATTCTCCAGAACAAATGAAAATTTTGTTTGCAGCATAGAAATATTAACATTCTTCAAGTCAGTTCCATGCAACATCTCAAAGAGAACAAATGTGAGTGTCGCTCTCTCTGCACAGTCGACTCTCCAGACTTTAGCATCCCTGCACTTCCTGCATGCCAAGTTTGCATTGGCATTAATTTGGATAACAGAACAGGAGAGGTTTAAGAAATGAAATCTAAGAAGGAAGAAAACTACTAATCCTGGACAAACCTGTCTGAGTCTTGTTTCTTCACTGGTTCTCTCTCTTTCTTAGACCTGGGGCATGCACAGGTACAGGCTATCGTTGCCTGTTTGCCCTTTTTGGCTGACCTACTTAAAATCAGGGTGTTTTAATTTTTTATTTATTTATTTGTTGTTTTTTTTTTAAACAAGCCATAGCCCCTTAAAATGTCTGTGCACATTCCTGTCTTTTCATCCCTTATAATTCAGAATCTATATATAAATGTCATTTTTCACTTAAAATATTTAATTATCTGTTCACCTTGGATATTGTTCAAATCTTATAGCATCATATCTGTTTTTACAGTATATATTAATGATTTTATTTATTTTGCTCTCTTTCTCTAATTTGTGGGGTTTTTTTATTGATTTTTATTTTATACACTCATTTCTTTTTGGGAAAATGACCACTGGTGCGCCAATTTACAAATAAACATTGTATAAAAAAAATTTTGACAGCATGATTAGTACTAATCACCAAATTCTTGCATGTTAACAGGCAAAAATTGAGAACTAGCCAAACATTTCACCTAAACATTAGCGCGTTAGCACCATCCTTGTGAGCAGGGTGGTACACTATCAGGGCCGACGGCAGAGTCAACAGGCTCACTTACTACTTACCACTTCGGCTCTCATGCAATTGAGTAATGAGCAAAATTACTGTGTGGTACATAAATCGGAGGGTGGTGGTATTTTCAAATTAATTCTCAGTCAGTCAACCATCTGTGCCAATCACAGTCCTGCATTACAAAATCATCTTTACCAACTACAAGCTTGGCACTACTTCGTCTGCCGGGACTGCAGAATTCAGTCCAATCCATACCAAGATCAGACTCGTCTGAAGTCTCCGAACTTTGTGGATCTACAACACTAACATGCTGATTTAGCTCTTTAAATAAGACCTGCACATTCCCAAAGTCAGAGCGATTGTAGAGACAGCTAAATGTCTTACCAGCGTTCTCATCCTTGTGGGCAATAAGGCTGAGGGGTGTCTGATATAAAGCATGTAGTAAATGTAACAGAGTACATTATCGTACAGAGGTAATATATCCACCGCTGGCACTGTGCCCCCCGATTCTCCTTTGCAGCTGCAGTGAAGCTGCACAAGTCACAAACACTACACCATAAAAGTGATCATAATTGTGTCATCATTAACTATTGTCCAGGCGTTTATTTGGAGAAAACATTTCTCGACTAAGACATATCTACAATACATTCTGGAGTAAGTCCAGTGAGGAATTACCGAGCCAAGACTTCGATTTGTGCTATTGATATCAGAGCAGACTGATTCCAGTGTGGTACTGTAAAATGCTTCTCCAAACTTTTCTTTCCAGAAGCATCATTCCAAGCTCAGAGTGTGTGTACAGCTTCTTTCTGAGAGCTCCTGACTGTTTTCTAAACTCTCTCACTTACAGTAACTGATTTCTCTCAAACTCTGACCCGCCTGCTCAGAGAGGCCTATTTGAATACTGAAACTCTGCAGACTTCCAGTTTAACTGACTGAGCGCTTTGTGATTTTTTTCAGTGTTAGCGTTTGACTCGGTGTTGGATGTGTGCGTTTGCACTGACCTGCAGATGGAGTGTATCTCATGCGTGTCCTCGTCCTTGCGGGCGCTGTCGGTCAGACTGTCACCCAGAGCCATTAGACACTGAGCAAAACCCTTATAGATGGAGTGACATCTTCTGGCTGAAGCTGTAGCCACAGGGCATGGGCCCAGCACTGGAACACACACAAAACACACAAAAGATGAATTAAGAAGTAGAACTTGCTCCGTAATATCAACTGGGAAATCAATTTGAGCAGAAATATCAGTTGACAATAAATGTATTACTGTTTCTCTTAGTTAGTAGCTGCAGCTGTTGGACTGGAGCGAGATCAGACAAGTGTGAAAATAAAAAGCACGTCTCTGCCGCTGCAGTGACACGGCTGTCTATGCAGCTGCTTGCTTCAGTGATAGACTGAAAGGCCAGGCATTATCCATCATTCACACAGAGCTGCAGACAGCAGCGGATCCATCTTCAAGCCGTACCCCTTCTCACTCATTCAGTGTTTAAAGTCAGCTACTGATTGATTGCTCACATCAAAGATGAGACACAGCAAGGCTCATTGACCAGGAAATGGAGATGCAACAGGGGAGACAAGCCCGGTCCCACATGTACTTATCCTCCGTGATCGTGCTGTGTTCAGAACACCACCACACATAACTCATGTGTAAATGCAGCCAAGACCCAGTCAGACAAATAAGCACAAAGCTAAGAGCGTGCCTCAAGTTTGCAAAATGTTTCAAAGACACAACAAAACACACACACAAAAGAAACAAAAACAAAAATCAGTTCAGCAGTCCAGAGAGAACAACCGGAGTGGATGCACAGGACAACAAACTGGACAAGACTCAGAGACTACTGCAGGTTAGTACAGTTAGCAAATACTCAGACAAATCTAAAATGTGTCTGTCAGAGTCTACGAGGCCTGGTGTCATCTGGATTAACAGACAGCTATCCACATTCAGCAGGACTGACACACAGATGACTGCTTAGATAGCCTTAAAATGATATTGACACGTGAAACAACCAAAAGGAGCAGATAAGTTAGAAAGAGGCTCTCACGAACACACAAATCAGGTTATCAGGCTACACACAAAGAACACAAATCCTCAAATATTTATGTGTCTAAACAGCTACAGATGTTTATCAGACGGGAGAAACTCTACTCAGGACGCTGCACTGCGTTTCTGTTGATTAGTTTTTAGAAGTCATTACTTTACTGCCTCTGTGGGCAAATAAGGGGCATAACCGTCATAAGCCACTCAAGGGACTCTTCTGGGTTTCATTTTGGCACAGCAACATTTTTCTTTGCACAGTAGCCCTGTATTTTTCTTATTTTTATTTTGGTGTGTGTCTGGGGGGGCTCAGTCATTGACATTCTTTTTTTTTTTTTTTTTTGGCAAAGGTTGAAACATTGAAAATCAATAAAAGCTGACAAAGTGACAGTGCAAAAGTGGAAAGTAAGGCTGAAAGAAATAAAATCAGCAAAAACGAGCCAAAAACGCATCCGTGGGTTTGTCATTTAAGGTGATTCCTTAATGCTTTAAGATACGAATTTGATCTTTTAGTCTGTAAAATGTTGATTTATTTCTGAAATAATTTATATGAATGTAGTGCCTGAAAACTCAAATCAACAAATATGTCGTCTGTCTGTCAGCTAAGGAAGCATCATGTCAGCTGTCAACATGGATTGTCAGGACACGTGTTGGCAGAAAATAAACATGAAGTGTTACAGGTGCATACAAAGGTTAGAGGAGGAAGTGACATGTATCACATGAAGAAATCCCATTTCATAAACTCGAGCTGGATTTTAATGGCAGGTGTCAGGATGTATTGGAAGTAATATAACCTTCATTTTATTTTCTGGGTGATTAAAATTTCCAAAACATAAATAAAAATTGAGGCAAAATGTTGCTTCAGTTTAAGTCCGACTAAAGGAATTCATCTTCTCACAAAATTTCAAAAATCAGTCACTAAAGCTAATTTTACACACATAAGTACGCAGCTTCCTGTAAACCCACCCTCACAAGTCATTTTGTACAGAGCTTTTTGAAGCTCAGTGAGACTCAGCTCTTATGTTTCATCACCATTTACAGAGATTTGAATTAACAATGAATTTGGCTTTCACGAACACAAAATAGAGAGCCAGATCGCCACTGTTTGATTAGACTGATCCTTTCTCACCTTTTAAATACGGCTGAATGAACAGAAATCAGATGTCAGGGAGGGTTTTTCTTTTATATCCCTTTTTTCCTCTCAACATTTCTAGTTTGGCTTCAGACTTTTCAACCATCACTGACATCTGGCTGATTCAATAAGGTCTGATGTTGTGCTTAGTCACAGCTGTTTAGAAAAGACGACCAACCTGCAAGTGCCTCAAAAAAAAAAAAAAAAAAAAAAAAGACAGGAGCATCACATTTTCCATTTACGCTCAGGCTCGGCCAACAAACCTTTTCCCCCTTCTGTTTGAGAACAGCAGTACGGTTCGAGAGCGAGTTATAACATGCAACAGAGATTCATCAGGTGGTAGTTGAACCGTGGCTGTTGTGGTGATGGGATGTGCTGCCATGGTTCAGAAAATACTTGACCCAGGTACATGACCTGAAAGCACCGAGCAAAAATATCTAAATAATAAAAACAAAAAATAAACCAGTTGACCTTCACTCTCTGATGGAGAGAGACAACTGGGGGATGGGAAAGGACGAGGACAGCGAGAAGGCAGAAGTAAGAAAGAAACAATCAATCAATAAAATAAATAAATAAGTAAATAAATAAATAAATCACGAAATCCAGGTTACCAGCTGGCTCTGATTAGGAATAGATAAATATATGTGCATACAGAGAAAGAGATAGACAGGAAGGGAAGCAAACTGACTGAATTAGTATTTTTGATGATATTTTTATTTATTTTATTTATCGCGAGAGTAAACTTTACGACAGTTCCGGTCCGTTCGCAAAAAACAAACAAACAAAAACCCAGATCTGACTGTAGAAACAGAAACACTATCAAACCGCAACTGCACTTCGTCAAAATTAGCAAAATATGGCTTTTATTCTGCGAAAGATTTAAGGAAACAAAACTTATGATGGCCATCAGGTGAAAACGCATGAAAAGGAGAAAACCGTGAAAGTTGACTTTAAAATGTAGAAAAGACACCGCTACGAAGTACAGATCAAATCAGCTCGTATCCAATAATAAGGACAAAAAAGAGAAATGAGTCGAAGTGACAACTAAAAGTGTAAACGTCTTACCAGAGGAGCTCCTCCACCTGATGCTGAAACGAAGCATGAAAGTGAGAAAAGTCCTGAAGTAAATCTGTGGCGGCCAGGTGAGCTCAGTCAGGTGATCAGCAACAGCCAATCAGTGATGAGGGGGCCGGAAGTCAGGTGCCTTTCTGGTAAATTGGCATAATTTAACTGTTGTGCGTGGCAAAGCAGGAGGCCTGGACAGATGCAGCACTAACTATTGATTGATTAGAGTAAAATAACTAAACTCCCAAACAGAAATCAGGACATGACAGTGACTGATGTGGTGAAACAAAACGGATCCTTTTTGTTTTTGTTTTTTATTTGTGTGTGTTTACACCCGTCTGTAATAACGTGGACGGCTCAGTAGTCGTTCTGATGGAGCCGTCAAAGGTGATCGATACGATGGATACTCTGACATGTGTCAAAGGAAACACAATCAGCCGTCACTTCACCGGTTCAAACACAAACGCAGACATTCAATAAACAACTAAAATAAGCCTGTATGGAATATATTTTCTGAAGGTATCATCCTTTCCTTCTCCTTTTGTGGGATCAGGGATGGAGAAGGCGGAGACAAAGGAGGCGCTGAGAAAAGTTTTGGCAGCATCTTTCTTTTACCATCTGTTGCTTATTTTGGTCTTTCTTCTCCTTGAATTAATCTCTTTACTCATTCATCTCAGAGCTGCTGTCTCATGCACACCAATCACTACCTGCCTATTGACTTACAACGTTTGAATAGCTAACCCTGCATAAACATGAGAGCAGGGTAATAAAGAGGAACTTGCTATCTCTAAAAATAGATTGGATTAGAACTGTGATCTGGATTTGAAAAGATATGACGCTAAATAATAACCAATTCTTGATCTAATTGACATCTTTTCCATTACCATTCATTTCTGTTTACTTAAACCCTTCAGTGCAGCAGAATGAGCAGCTGTTGTTTATCATGAACTGGTCAGACCAGCAGTTAAAAGACCCCCAATTTGCATCTTAAAAAAGTAATCTGTGGAACTGTAAAGCGACTGGCGTATATTCAAAAAGTGACTTTTAATCAAAACAGAAGACACCTTGTTAGGTAAACTTAGAAACTTAGAACATATTTGCATTTTCATAAATTACTTCTTTCCATTTATTTTGCAATGAGGGAGACAGAGAAGATGTAATTTCTTGCAGCTTAACTATATGAGATATAAAATTCAGTTCCAAGCTGAAGAGTTTAGATTTTTCTATTTTAAAACATGTTGTCTGTTGGGGAGGTTTAAAAGAGATGGAGAGAGAGAGAGAGAGTGAAAAATACAAAATTAAGTTTAATTTAAATCATAAAACACAAACAGTTTGGATCGGGCCATTTTCACTAAGTTCTTCTAACCAGCAGAGTCGCCCCCTGATGGTCTTTAGAGATAATGCAGGTTTACTGACCTCTCCTTTTCGGCCTCAGTGTCTACACCCATTTTTATATACAGTCTATGGCTTACATCTACTTCACTAAAGTGGTTCCCAACATGTGGACCGGGGCCCACTGGTTTTACATGAGACAGGTGTCAGGGGTCGAGATTATTCTGTTTATTGGAACCATTTTTACGTTCTGCTATTGCTACGTAGGCAAAGTTAGCATTGTCAGCAAACTTTTTAAAAACCAGTATTGCAAAGAGCTCCAGCCATTTTTTGTTTTAAAAGACAAGATGCTAAAATACCCGGAGAACATTTTTTTCAAAGTGAACACACGGATGTTAATGTAAATTTTTTGCTATGTGGCAATAGCTAAACATACAAATAGCTCCTTTAAGAGCAGTAGACTGACGGAAAATCACGTAACTGATGAGATAAGAAGGCGAGAGCATGTTAATCATGCTCGTCCCAGCGGAGCCTCATTGTGACTTGCTGACAACAAGCTCTCCTGTGGAGCCAGATCATCTTGAAGCTGGTAGTGACCGATGTTTCACTGAGCGAAGATGGCCCTCTTCACGGGTGTAACAGGCACAGATGCCTCATGTCATGATTAGTGTACAAGACGGTGGGAATGAAGCCCTTGAAGAGTCTGTGACTGTCCCAGAAGTGGATTTTCATGACGAGTAAAAGTCAGAGTCGAGCCGCGGCTGGAGCCCGCCAGGTGAACAGGAGATGCTAATTGGTTCAGACACTGCATCACCACAGCTCTTTCCCCTCCCCGGAGACTTGCTGTTTAATATTTGATAAACCAGACCTTCTCCCACCCCGCTATTCTCTTTGTGTTGTTTTTGTTTTTTTTGTTTTTTTTTCCTGGGAAACCTATTGATTTCAGGCTAGGTTGTTCACAGAGCTTGAAGATTATTGGCTTCACCCCTCTCCATCAAGTTTTAATGAAGAGCTGAGCAGGGAACAACAGCAGGAGGAAATAAAGTGTGAGCGATAAAGAAGTGACGGTGCAGATGACCATGAAAGGAGAGGAAGTGACTAAGAAAACTCAGCTCAGTTGTGCAAAGTAAGGACTAAATTGTGAGTTTTAGGGTTTTGAGGGTTTTTCAACTTCCAATCTTTATGCTAAGCTAGGCTAAGTGACTCCAAGTTTAAAGTCCAAGTTTAAAGCACAGTTATGAAATAGATATCAATCACTTTAGGGTAAAAAGGAAATAAAGATGAATAAATAAAGAATTTCCCAGAAAAGCTGGGACATTCTTTGAAACTGGTCTCATCAAGATGAAAGACAACAGTTTGTAAATTAAAGATTACAAACTGCTGTCTGCCATAAAATGGTGTTAAACAGCGGGACTGTTGTGCCAAACGCTCTGAATCACCGTACCAATATGTTTGCTGGTGAATTATGTCTAATTCAGCCCATTATATTGATTAAATGAAAACACAGTGTAATCCCACGATGCGCTGTTTTAAATTTCAGCACTTCTTTTGAAGTGGTCCTCCTCAGAAAAGTGCAGTATTATTATCTCCACCAGCCACTATTCAAACTGAACTGAGTTCTCAGGGTGCAGTTGGGAAATCAAGGCAACAAGGCACATCTGTTCAACTGGAAAGAATTCGTTGTTCCTGGTTTGCATTGTAAACCAATTATCTGTTTGCAATACTTGCTTGAACGTTTCCTATCTCGTGCTGAGTGGCCTGGGGATCTGCGTTTAAACACGGTGGCCTCCCAGCAGGAGGGAAAATCTGAGGTCCATCAGCTGACCTTTACTGAGTTGACTCAATGCGCCCTTAGATTCTCTCACATGACATCATAAATGTCAAGACTTCATTTTGATCGAGCCCGTCCCAGGAAATAATCTCAGTGACTACAGTTTCCTCTGTGAATTCCTGTTGATATTCTTTATCCTCTAACAGGGAGGATTTGTGATGTTAAACCAATGACCACAGCTTAAGACTGAAAGCCTCCAGCTGCCAGCAGCTCTCTAAAAACACCTTTTCCACTTTGCAGGTCAAAAAAAGCTGTTAAAACTCACTAACACTGATTTTTGCAGCACTGGCTCCAATTAGGATTGATGTAGACCCAACACCTGGGTAGGCACGAATAATTTCACGATTTCTTCCAAACATCCGGGGCACTAACCCAACAACCCGGGCCCCCACCAACGCCACACTGCAGCCCCAAAGTAAGTTTCAGAAACACACATTCAGTGATCAGAGTGTCTCAGAAGAAAACTCTGACACTTACAGAGCCACCGACCTGACGATGACAGTCTTCCTGGCGGCTGATAGCTGTCGCTTTCTCTGTGCGTTTGTTCCATAACTGTACACGATCACACTAATTTGAATGTGTGTCCCCATAGTGAGCAGCATTTAGCATGCAATTGTTTGGTAAGTGGCACAAAACACAAAGCAGGAGGATGATGGGACTGTCACTGTCTTCACAAACCAAATGTAAACCTGATGATGGTGGCAGAAAAGCCAGAGAATCACCAAAGAAATGATGTCATGTCAGCTGGGAATGAAGAATATCTTTACAGTTTTTGTTTGACAGTCCATTCACTGATGTTAGCTTTAGTTCAAGGTTCCTGAAAAAAAAAAAAAAAACCCAAAACAAAACGTGGGGTTGACAAGGATCAGCTGTCACTTACTGAATGTATTCAGCTCAAAAAGAAATTAAACCAATGAATGAGTCAAAAAAAAAAAAGTATTGCAGGACTTTCTCTGTTAGTCAGGGGTATGAATCTTTCAAGGTTAGTGCAGATGTGTGCTCACTGGAATAACAAATTAGCCTGAAATTTTGAAGCTCAAATACAACAGCTTTCAAAGATGTTATTTTCTATTCCTATGTGACCGCTAAGATGGGCATGAAGACATGGGCCAAAGTATTCAGCAGGGAAGAAGCTGAATTGGACACAATCAGGAAGAGATCAGATAAAAGCACGAGGAAGAAGATCGAAAAAGAAAATGCATGAATAAACCTGAAAATACTTGGACAAATAAATGAATACCTCTTCAGCGTGGTGCTGAGGAGATCAGGCGGATCAATGAGAGGACAACTGATCAACTGCTTCTCGACCTGCATTGATTAATATTTGATATCTGAACTAAAACCGAGGCCACAGATCTGGAGAGAGTGCGGTGTGGGGCAGAGAGGTGGGGTGACTGCTTGATATAGGCAGTAAGAGAAATCTCCAGGCCTTGTGGACTTGATTGTGATCACAGAGAGATAAAGTGGATAGAAAGAGATAAGGAAGTGCGGAAAACATTTTTCTGAGTGGGGCGATGAATCGCGCTGATAAATAGTATTTGTTTGGCAGAATCGTTGAGGACTATTGATGTCAGGAAACATCGCTCTCACTGCGCCCAATGCAGCGAGTTATAACATCAATATGACAGATGTGAACCGATAACACTGGCATTATTCCACATTTTTCTTTATTATCAGCAATCCCATGACAGGATACTCAGTCTCTCAGTAGCTTATGGCCTCCTTACCCTGTCTGTGACAGCCTTCGGGCTGCCAAACAAATCTGTCACTGGCATGGAGGTAATCTATAAAGGCAAGTCACAAATATGTTGATTTGTTTGAAAAAAGCTGTGAGTTTGTTGGGTAAAGTTAATGTGAGAGTTCCTCAAATGGCCACGTGAGGCTGCATCAATTCAAAAATCAGATGCTGACAAAGAGTCACTGGAAATGTTTTCAACGACAGATTAATACACACATTTGGTGTTTTATTCAGCATTTACAGCAGCAGATGCGTTGGTTGGTCTACGGCACATAAAAATAAACATAAAATGAACACTACCAGATTTGCTGATATCAAGCAAAATATAAAACATCACAAAAATGATTTAAAATTGATTCTTCGGTTGCTGGATAAAGGAACGTGTGTGTGCCTAAACTACACAAAACATGTTTCTTCTGGCGTTTTTTAAGATTTAACCTTGATGCAGTAAGAGCGCACACACAAATTCACAGAGTGATGAGATGGATCCATCTGAAATTGTGTGCGTCTTGGAGCGAGAGCTGCTTCAGTCAGTGACTGTGTATTTTTTTTTTTATTGAGTTGAGGGTCAATAGCACAGAAAAGATTAGCATGATCGCTCATATATCAACTTTTCTACATTGCGGCTCATTGTTGCTGTAGCGTATAGATAACATTGACCCAGCTGAAGCTGAAGTTTGTTTTTTTTAGTCCAGTGCTAAAGAGGTTTAGTGTGTATGTGTTTGTCTTTTCTATTTGTTAACGAAAGTACATGAAGTTAGTACTCATTCATATTTAAAGTAAGGAAACATTGGCCATCAAAAACTTTTCAGTAGGTTGAAGTGTGCTTTGCGATTTATATTGTTTTGAAAGATTTAACACATTTGCTGACCTTTGAGAGAGGTGCTCACATTTATTATGACTGTAAGAGAAACTCAAAGAGACTTCTTTTTTTTAATGTCTTTGATTTGTTCTCCCAGCGATGCCAGACAGCTCACCTTCACGTCTGACTTTGAAATTCAGCTGCAGTTTATTTAAAGGAATTTCTGCAAGTACCGTTATTTTATTTTATTTTTTTCCAAAGACACAGAACAACCCTGAAATATCAGCATACAGTATGATGACTGTTCAGCCATTATAGGCCTCAGATGTGCAAACATGGTGAACCATCAGTCTGATGAAGGGAGGTTGGTAGAATCTGCAAAGTTCATTATCTCGGGTCTACGATCAGCCACATATATCAATATAACTATAATCAATATGTCAATTTCACTTGCTAATAAGTGTAGTGATCAAAGCTGGGCTTCTGCTTGCTCTTAATTGTATGTTTGGTTTTATTTGAGATGAACCGGATGATCAAACCAGCTGCAGCATGTCGTGTTTCACACCAGACTTAACGGGGCAATCCAGCAGTCAACCTGAAAATCAATCCTGAGACGTGTGGCGGAGCTGGTAAATTGATTCCACGCAATGAGGCTTCCCACGCTGAAAGAAAAAAAAAATGTAAAAAGGCCGCATGTGACGACTTCAGACAGCAGGCAACAGTGAACCTGGCGAACATGCCGCATGCCTTTAATTCATCACAGAAAATAATAAAATGTTTTCGTGATAATAGAGAGTTTTGTTGAACTCCGGGCGTCAGGACAGAGAAAGAGGAACCAGAGAACCTGGACCTGATACGGAGAATCATTTGGACGAGATAGCTGCTCTTCTGAGCTGTCCAAAGATTTAAAAGTTAAGTGTTTTCCCTTGTGTGAGTTCCTGATAAGTTTAGGATAACAATAAATAGTCCGACAGGCCTCAAAAATGAAATCCTGACCCCGAGCCACTTCTGCAGAGAGTCCTCTTCAGTGCCATGCAGCGGGCGTCTCACTCGTTGGACTGTAAAAGTGAATGGTGTGCTCGGCCTCATTGAGCTGCTTGTCTCTGTTCCAGCTGCAACCTCCATCAGCGAAGGGACTGAAGCGCAAGAGACTCCATTTAACCTTCGATGTACGACGTACACAACTGAAGCTTCACCTCTGGAATGAGGTGCCGCCTGTAGTTCCTTGCAGACAGATTCAGGCCTGTTTTCAGCGGACAGGTGGGAGCAGGAAGTGGTGTCAGGCAGATGGACCCACACTCAGCGACAACACAACTGAGGAGCAGATTCGGCAGATTGAAGGTGTCTTTAGGAAACCTGTCGGTCTGCCAGTGTTTCAGCTCAGGTGTTGTTGTCGCTTGTGTGTGTTTTAAAAAATCAGTTCAGCGCTGTTTTTCTCTCCTCTGCTCCGCTTTCCAAATTGTGCGTTGTGTGAAGAGGCGGAAAAATGGCGCTGCCAGACAGGAGGGCGGCTGCCGTGTGACCAACACATGAGATGGACACGCTGTTATGTCAGCAGGTCTCAGCGAAGCAGGATGCAGATGGTGGCCAGACACGTCCACATACGCTACACACATACAGTACACACAGCCTCACACGCAGACACACAATATTCATGAGTTTGGTCGCGCAGTGGCTGGCAAGAACACTGCTGACTGGACTGAAATGCTGCTGATGCTGGCTGCTCAGCTCACCTGACAAACACAGACACAGAGACAGACACACACACACACACACACACACAGTATCTCAAGGGATCACATTCAAATTGATTAGGCCTGCAGCTATTTTTCTTCAGGTGTCAATCCATTCCTCAATGATGCACACACACACACACACACACCATGCCAGTGTTTGTTTCCATGATGTTATGGTAACTTTCACTATGGAAACTTTGGCCTCAGCCGAGGTTCCCCATGTAAACATATGTAGAACTAATGATGGTACTCAGGGTGACGGGCCTCATTGCGTGAGAAACAACATCCCAATGAGGCTGTTTACATCTCTCTGGCATCGCGTGTGTGTTTCTGCATGTCTGCCTCACTATATGTGGGAGTTTCACAACTGCAAGTCATTGAAAACAAAATAATAGAGGGTAAATTGGTAAATATGAGCCCACTGTGTATCCCTGCTCTGATTTCAATTTAAATGTGTGTGTGTGTGTGTGTTCATGGGATCAGGAGTGAGCCACATTTTATAATTAAACCGGTCCAGGTAAGGTGACTTTTTAGTGTGACTGGAAAACCAACCCTTCACTTCCTTTCCATTTACACCTCTGTGTGTGTTGGTGTGTGTGTGTGTGTGGGGGGGGGTATTATTATGGAAATGGGAATGAAAGGAAGAAAGAAAGTGTGAAGGAAAAAAGAGGAGAAGAAGAAAAGGAGGCTCTCTGCAGATCTTCATTAGTGAAAGGCTTCAGGTAACTGACTTGTAGGAGTGAATAACCTGTAAAAAGGGAGAGGAGTGAAGAAAGAGCCTCTGTGGATAAGTCCGCTGCTTGTTAACATAAAAAGATGGGATGAGAGAAATGGGAGGGTGTGTGTGTGTGGAGGGGGGGGACGGAGGTTCATCATTAACTTAATTTTCCAGGCGTTTGAAGCCTCATTCTGAAGGGCTGAAGTTCCTCCCACACAGGAGTCCACTTCTTCCTCCTCCTCAGGTGACAACTGTTTAAATCAGAGCTGCCGTTTTATCCTCATTGAAATGTTAAAATAAATGTGTTATTCAATTCTGCCGACTCCTGCAGAGAAATGTCCGTATCGCTGAGGACAGATCTCATCATGCTGGGGGAGCTCTTCATTCAGGAAGTCCTGCAGCAGATTCACTCTGTCCTGTACAGATTTAGATTTAGACAACTTCATTGATCCCAGGCAGGGCAATTCAACTGCCCCATCCCACCCACACACACAATGTCAACATCCAGTGTGTTCTACTTCGTGAGCAAGTCAGTATAAAAACAAACAAACATATTGGAGAAGTACAACAATAAGTTAAATAAGATTAAACACTGAAAAAAAAGATGCTAAATAGACATTATTATATGATCATCATGTGAATGAACTGATAACAATGATATCACAATTTAACATTCAAATAGGGAAAGTAATAAAAGATTTGGAGAAACGATTTTTTTCCTTTCAGTTGCGTGATAACGGCGACCTGAAGACATCGATGAAAGCTCAGGAGACAGAGCTTGGATTGGTTGGCTAATAATAATCTTTCCCTTCTTCGCTACCTGATACCTCCAGAGGGAGCACAAGTCTGTTTGTTGGACTCCAGAGATCCACATACATCTATATCTGTAGATATAAATAAACAGATACCCATCTGTGACAAATTAGAAACATTAAAAGTCCAACAGGTGAGAAAATGAGCTTTTAGCAGTTCCTGTGCTCCCATTAATACACAGAGACAGATAACTCGATCGTGTTTATACCCAACGAAAATAAAATTCTCTGGCAGGTTCTGAAGTTATGATCATTCGACATCATGCCACGGTAGACTGTGGAGATCCCAACCAAATCCAAAAACATGTGCATCATGTCTGAAAAGCAGGTCCATCTCTGGACATCCGCCGGCTCCCCCGGGGGATCTAATGCTTATAGAATATATAATATATTATTGACTATATCATGACAATTTTATGAATTTTTTATTACTTGACAGCTGTTAGATAGAGAGACAGTTCATCTGTCTCCGGGGAAATGAAGGCATGCAGTGTGCACTACTGAAACTGGGCTGAAACACCAAAAGAAAACAGAGGCTAGTTTGAGTTTCCCTGATATTTAGCAGGTGAATACACATCCACATTGCTGCTGCTGAGGTTAATGAGCGTCTGTCTTCACCCTGCCAGGACCTTCCTGTTGAACAAGATTCACTCTGACATGCTCTCTCTTGGTGTATCGTGTGCACTGAAAGTTGTATAATTAAGGGGGAAAAGGGAATTAAATTAGCGTGTGTCTTGACAGTGATTAGTGAACAATGATAATAATGATGATGCATATTCATGCATGCTATTAGAATCATGTTTCACCTTGTTCACCTGCCTCAGCTTTGGCTCACTGTGACTAAATTAATTTGACCTGACATCAGAAAAATTAAACGCTCATGTAGGTCATTTACAGCGAGCTACGTTTGCACCACAGACACAAAGACGGCTGTTGTGGTTTCTGTGAAAAGCTGACACAACAAGTCAACCAGGCGCTACTGTGTGTCACCCCATAAGCTCCAAATGATAACACCAGGCATGTCCTGAAGACCTGCGCAGCCAGCACCAGCTGACAGTGTGAGATGGTTGTTCTCAGCGTAATAAACACTTCTGTTACACACATTTGTGGATCTTTATATTTGCCCAGGCACGTGACAGACAGGCTGATAGTTGAGCGCACACAGAGGTGACAACACCACACTGTCAGACCTCCCTGCACACACATCAGCAACACACGCCTGTCTCATTTATGGCTCACAAAATCCAGCTGCGTTTCCCAGCTCTGCAGTGAGTGTCTAAAAGACTCGCATCCTTCCTGCACTGCAAACCAACTACAACTGCAGCATGGCTGATAGAGCTGCTGCTCCAGATTACATATCGCTCCGTGAAAATCAGGGTTCGGGCATTTAACACATTAATTTACAGTGCAGATACGTGCAGGTTAGGTAAACTGTCGACTTTAAGAGGCGAGCAGTTGTTGGTTTTTATATTTCACCCTCCATGTTACCCGTTCATCTGCACAAATACATGTTGAAGGTCATGTGTGGATGCTTTTTTTTTTTTTTTAAGATAGAAATTACAAAAAAACTGTTTGTCAGTTGAACAATTAAGTTCAAATGAAAGAAAATTTTCATCCGTGTGTTTATAGAAGAACACTAAAGAAAAGAAAATCTAATGCAACATGACTAACATCGGTCATAATTCTGTAAAGTGTTATCCTTTTTAAAGTTTTGTTTACTGTCCCCCTTCAATGGAGCAGCGACTCCCCAGAAAAGTTCAACCCCCCCATCCATTCTCATCCAGCACTGATAAATCTGGCTGAAATTAAAACTATATAACCAACCAACTGCTGAGGATATTTTTTTTATATTTCTTTCTTTTCTGCTTTTCACCAAAAAAGAAATATTAGTTCTGTAAACAGCAGGAAGAATTTACTCTCTCACAATTGGGCCAGTGTTGTATTTATACCAGAAAGTAGTCAGCACAACTCTGCAGAAGTTATTGCACTCGCAGACAGATCCGGCTCTGATCTTAATACATTTGGTGCATTAGAGAGTTGGCAGGAGCGAGATGTTTAATACCAACTAGGCAGACTAGCACAACTTTCTCTCTAAAGCAGAGATGAAATGAGATGAGTCTCAGAGTTTACGCAGGGCTTTTAAGTCTGATAAGGCTTGTGATCAGTGATTAAATTGGCTTTAATAGCAGGGAGGTCTGAGCATGTGTGGGTGTGTTTGTATCCTCTGGTTTGATATAAATTGGTAAAATTGGCACTTGTAGCTGAATCTTGTGTCTCTCTTGCCTATCGTTGCAGGGCAGGTGCTTATAAAGGGAAAGTATTTGAAAGAAAAACTTGTCCTTAATCCTTCATATCAGTCCGTGCCCTCTCATTGCTCTCCAAGCAAATAGCTTTTTCTCCATCTCTGGGTGAACCTCCTGATCTGTGCTGAAGGTGAAGGACATATAATCAGAAGACGGAAAAAAGGAAAACAAAGAGAAGGACACGTGATGACGTGATTGTGGGTGAATGAATATTCATTTAAAGGAAGCCCATCCAAGGTCACAGCGGGGAGGTTATCCCAACGAACAGCCACCAGGCACAGGCTTCATTCATCCTCCGGTGAAAAACGGCCGTTATTCCTCATCTTCCTGGTGGGACGGTTAAATTATCTACATCGTTGTACTGTCAGGGCAAACATGAAGTGCTGATTCAGGGGGGTTGATGGGACGACTTTCCTAATAACGTGAAAATTCAACATCAGCATGATGACTTCAGTCATGTGGAGAATAAATCAGAGATCTTAGATAATATTGGGTTTAAAGTCAAAGGTATTACCATTTACCTGCTATTTTCCATTTGTAATAAATGTTGCCATGGTTACATCATGCAACGGTTACACGACACAATACGCCATGTCAGCAGAACATGCACTTCCACTTTGTATGCCATTGTTGTAGCTCGGCATCAACATTTCCTCAGAAAATCAATCTCCACACCTGGTTTGCACACAGACCTGCTGCAGAGCAACACGGGGGATTAACTGCTCGCTACAGAAGCGTATCCAAAAACAGGCAGATTACAACTCACGAAAAAATATATCAAAAATAGAGATTTTTTTGCTAATTTGCTCAAAAAACGTGGCAAATTGCGCGCCCTCTGGGCTCCAGTTGCTTTTATCTAACAAGTGAATCACCTAAAACCAATTACCTCCGCTGTATGTTGGCTCTCATCACGTATCCAGACACACACAGCGGGGATGATAACTACAGTCCACCGTTCATCGCACAGGCTCACTGCTTCTGTCCAGGCTGTCTGCTGCTGTCAGTCTGCGTTTCAGATCTGATTTCTCCATTGCTGTGTTTCGTCCACACGGGCAACGCACCAACACCCTCACTCGCCTGCTTTTTGCTGCACGTTTGGACCAACTAGGTGTTACTCACGGCGCTCGCAGGAGACTGTTTGAACTGTGTCGGTTTGTAGTTGTGGAGGGAATCAACCATGCTGCATTTTTATTCCCTGCATAGTCCTCTGAAAGGAAATGCAGTAGAAACAGTGGAGTCCACTGGGGTTATGTGAAAAGATTTGCTAATTGTTCTCATTTCTGCCTTGACTGCAGCACGAGCCGCCACAGGCCAAAGACAAATGAGTTGTGTTTTGAAACTACAAATACGACTTAATCCTTTCACAATTAGGCTGTCATTTCACGTACTCATAATAAAGACATTCACCTTAGATGCAACATGGGGCTGAAATATTAGCTAGATAGGAATGCAAATATATATATACTATATATGTGTTCTCTCTCTCTCTTTTTTTTACCACTATATTTCATCTCATGGAGCCTCTAAGTAATGGTGATTTTTATTTGATACCTTTGTTAGATTGAAAAAAGTCCAGAGACTGCAAAGTCATTAATTTTCAATGGAGCAGCTCCTCACAGTGTCTCAGGATGACATCACCTAAAATAGTTTCTGGTCCCTTTCACAGAGAAAAGCTGAAATTAAAATAATTAGAAATGCAGAGCTGCTGATCTCTGAGCCATTAACGGTGCACTGAGCTGCGTTAGTACCGCAACATCTTCCAAACTCACTCCGAGCTTCTCTCAGTTCACCAGGTCGTCTCCATCCTTTCTCTGTCCCAAAGAGCAGGACGCCATTAGGCCGCCAGTCGAGGGAGCGAGACGGCTGTAGTGTTCACTGACTGCATGTTGCTGATGGTATAGTGTGTCTCCAGCAGGTGATACAGTATCTGTCTGTGGCATTTGGATCAATAACTCAGCGTAAGCGGCAGGAGGAAGAGGTGAGAGGAAACATCTCTCCCTCACGAGTCCCTCTTCTTTTGTTCATTTAGAAAGTTGTTCATGTGCTTGCTTAGGTTCTAGGTTATTGCTTTATTTATCTTTCATTCATGCACATGCTCATTCACAACAATAAATCCTGTTTTGTATACTCTGCTAACTATCACTGGATGATGGTTGATTAATTAATTTTGGAATAGGATTTACTGACAAATAGCTGCATAATAAGGCTCTGCTCTGGCTTTAAGCTGCTGGTGCATAGCCAATTACACTGACTGACTGCCAAACCTATATCTCCCACTGACAAACAAACATCGGGAGTGTGATTAAGGTGGGTTGAAGCACACTAGGGTCGGCGCTGCTGCTGACAAAGCTGGACGAATCAGAGAGCGTTGGAAGATACTGGTGGATTTTAAATCAGCTACCGACTAAGTTGACTAGAAGAGAAGATTAACTCTAAGACCACGCTTTGATGATTGCAGGGGAGTAATAAATCCATCTGAATAAATCTACAGTTTCAGTTTAGCTTGGGGACAAGTGGGGCAATTCATCCATCCCCTGGATGCATGCATGAAAATCAACATATGTAAGCTGCATCAGACACATTTCGCTCAATTAGCTGTGACCTTCATTTAGTCATCGAGGCAAATAACCATCCTGAGAGAGCAGAGTTCATTCTGGCATATGGTTTTGGATCGTTTTACTTCTAATGTAATTCTGCCGCTAATGTTTGTTTCTGTTTCCGATTATATATTTTAAATCTCATTTACCGTGTCTCATTATTAGCAGTCTTACTTGATTTTCTTTCGAGCCATGTCAAAAACATTATTTAGATTTTATATTTACATATTTTCTTCCAAACCGTGCAAATCATTTGTCAGCCCACTTCAAATACCTTCACAGACCGTCTTTGGGGCCCAAACCATAGATTAGGAACCACAGTTACAAGCATTTATATTCAAGCTGATGGATGTCAGGGTTTAACTCCATACCAGGAGCTTAAAGTAGTATATTTATTTTCATAATTATTGCCAGCTCCTTGATTCTATTTTGTGAGCTAAGTGCTGTCAGAAAAGATCCCGTCACCTTTAACAAGATAATTCACCTGCTTCGTGCTGCTGATCGCCTGAGGAAGAGGCTCTGCAGCGATAAATTCAGGTGTTTTTTTTTTTTTAATGACTCTGGAAAAGAACAGTGTTTGTCTCAAAGCCAACGGAGAACTAAAACAGAACCTGAAGTCCCACATTAACACATCATTTAGCTAATGCTAAGTTAATCTCCTTTGTTAACTGCTATTCAAGGCCTCACCTCCAGTTCAGTCCCGCCCCCTCTTTTGTAGAAAACTGAGACATCATTTCAAATTATACATGAGACTTTTGCTTCCCAGACTATAAATGAGACGACGAACACAACATTAAATATGAAGCTAACTTATCTTAGCACCAAAAGGTAAAAGGTCAAAAGGTGATGAGAGCTGATGTTTATTTAATATGAACATGTTAAATCAGATTTTGAGCTGCTGAAGTTCAAAGACAACACATTACACCAATTTTAAAGGGAGCTAAAACATGTTCATTAAAGAGTGCTACAGATGGTAACCAGCTGCTGTAGGTGACTTCATATCGATCAAACACACAATGACTTTGGTCTCATCTGTCCTCTGAGAGAATGCATATTTTCTAATTTAATTAATTCTCCCAAAAGGCATCTTGTGGTTAGAGATGGAGCTTGTTGTGCCACTAACTCCAGTCATGTCCTTAATTAATGTTCTTGACCAGGAATAAAGTGGGCTGGAAAATGTAGATGACTAAAACCTTATTAGCACCTCGGACAGACAAGCTCTGTCAGCAGGATTATGTTAATAGTGTTAGCTTTCCTTTTTATGAAGATTACAACTCCTCATTTAATAAGACTCTGCACTGAGAGGGAATGATAATTTACTTTACACTTGAAGATTTAACTCTGGAAATATATATGTATATAAAAAAAAAATAATAGTAATAGTTTTCCACAAATAAAAGAGTTGGAGGAAGTAAAACCTGAAGTTCAGGTAGGTAGAGCTTCAGCAAAATCCCTCGTGTGGTTTGTCATTGTTTCATCTCGCCGAGCGCCAAGTTAACACAGTCTAATAAAGTTGGACAGGAACACAAAAGGCTGCTCCGCACTTTTTTTTTTTTTTTTTTGAAATATGCCAAGATGTGTGGTTGAATATGTATGAGGTTCGGCGTGAACCACTGCAGCATGATGTGTAAAGTGACTTCCTCCAGAGAGCGACTCTGATGGGTACAACCTCACTCTCACACAAGACGATCTAACGGTCCCGATCCACCGAGTGATGCACTTATCTGAGGAACAGAAGGAGAAAGAGGAAGCTGGGAAGAATTTTAAGAGTGGACAAAAAAACAAAAAAAACAAAAAAAAAAAGAAAGGGGGGAAAGTTAAAGGAGGCTCTGGGGAAGGTTGAGACGATGTAGCGAGAAAGAAAGGTTCATGAGGAGAGAAGAGGAGGGTGAAGTGAAAAAACAACGAGGACACCACGAGAAAGAGGAAGAAGAATGGATGGCAGACATCTGGGAGTGCGTGGAGCGGAAATGCAGCCGCTCAGCTCAAGCGTACGTTTTCTATCTGGAACTTAAACTGCACAGAGTTACAGCTGTAAGAGGGAGGAAGGAGCAAAAGTGCAGAAACATTGAAGGAAATTTGATTTAAAAAAATAAAATAAATAAAAAGTCAAAAGAGACAGAAAGGAGAGAGATGGAGATACAAAGAATACAGAAAGTGAGACAAACACAAAGATGTTATGCCGCCGTAAGTATCTGTCAGTCTCTCCTTTAAAACAAAGAAGGCGGCGATGTGTGGCCACGATTGTTCTCTGTGATTTCCCTGCTGGTCTCCATCACTCTCACACATTCACAGATGCACACCATTGTAAGTAGTGACGACAACACACACACACTCCTGGCTTCCCCTCAGAGCAACAGTGGGGTGATTAAAAAGACCTTTGAACAAATGGTGCTCCTCAAGGAATGTCTGTTCGCCTTTCAGAAAATGTGGGTGTGCACACCCACGTGTGTGTGTGTGTGTGTGTGCGTGTGCATGCACGCACAAAGTGGTTGGGGATCCTCCAGTCGTTTAAAAGCTCAGCACATCCCTTGCTGTACGGGAGCGTGTGTGTGTGTGTACACACACACCTTAGTGACTGTTGCACCTTAGGAGGTGGAGGATCTAATCATTTTGGCAGGAAGCTTTTAACATCAGCGCCAGTGTTTTATTCAACAGACTGGCTCCCATCAGCCCCTCTGCGCATCAAGACGGCGCCTGACAATAAAACAAACGGGCCAAGTCACAGGAGATGAGGCGTTTTCTTCCTAAATCACAAAAAAGCATCATCTGTTTCTTGGTAAAAGTTCACCTTTTCATATATATTTCACACGGCACAGCCCTCATTAGCTCAACTAACGTGTTTCAGCCAGTTGAGATAATTCAAAACAAAAGAGTGAGCTTTTTTTTCCAACTCGCTCTGCTTTCTCCTTTTTCTCCTCATAACTGTCAGCTCCATGGGCGTTAAACTGCAACCTGCTGAGCAATAAACTCAAATCCTCGTCATGACATAGAGAAATAAAATAATAAATAAAAAAAAAAACTATAAAAAAATAAATAAAAATCCAGAGAGCACCAAAGGCTTCAAGCCAAATGCTTTACATCGGCTGCAAAAAAATAAATAAATAACAAATATGCTTTTCTCTGCTCTGTTGGGACTGACTTCACCTCTGAGAACTCCATTTGGCAAGCCCTTAATACAAAGTTATTATTTGTTAGCAGAATCACTTTGCTGTGGCAGAATTTTATGCCTTCATGACAAACCTTGAGATAATTATACTCCACTGTCTGTGGCCATTTCTGATTCTGCTCAAAGCTTATGCAAATGCTGCAGTGCGCTAAAAATAATGATCATAGTTTTGACAGATTTATGCACAATTACAATGTGTGCTTTATTCTTAAGTGCCTGCTCTGCATTATGAGGCGTTGCGTGCAGGGAAACACAACGTTATATAAGAGCTTATCAGAGAGCACTGACATGGCACAAATAACACTCCAGACAGGAGAGCACAGAGAGGAAAACCTCATCTGTCGCTAGAGAGATCAGTTAGTTTATGTCACGGCTTCTCAAATCGGCTTTTCAGAATTAAAAGGAGAGTTGGTGAATCGTTTTTCAAAACCAATATTGATGCATAAATCTTTGCTCCTGAAGTTGTTTCACATTGATGCGGTGGAAATAGTCAACAAACCAAAGCCAAAGTCCACCCATCCGTCTTTTATCACTTTTAATCTCAATGCAAGAGGCTGAAAGTGGCACAAGTCAAACCAACCTCACGGTTCATGGAAGCATTCTCCATTTTGATGGGCTGATTTAATCCCTCCAGAAACATCTGGGAGCGCCTTGAGGTTTCCACCCAGATGATCCCCACAAGTTCAAAAGAGGAGCAGCTTTGGGTTCATCTGTCTCCTCAGGTGGAGGAAACGCTCATTTGAGCGATGTCAAGCTTTTAAATCAGCTGGTAAAGTGTGAGAATCAAGAGCCGAACAAGGCAGAGTTGGATAAATGTGAAAAGAAATTGGTAGAGACCAAACTCAGAGCTAAAAGGAGAATGAATAAAAGGTCTATCAGGTGGACACAAACCTAACGGATGCTAATGCTGATCTGTCTTCATCTGTAAACAAGTCAGTTTCAGAATATATAGGCCATCAGCTACTAGATAGAAAGCAGTAATTACTTAAGAAACTGAAGGAATTTCACTCGTAGGATTTGAAGGATCGATGATTTGTCAGGTGTTGATTTAATGAATCTGAGACCCCTGAGAGCCGTAACATTTACTCGAGCCAGGTCGGTCCCTGCTTGAAGCCCTGACCTTTCCCTGTGAGGGGCTGAGTATTGATTAACAATACACTAGCATGTTTGAGGAAACAGATGCTGCTAATTGCTAATAATTTAACAAGATATAGATCACGGCGCTTGTTGGCGGCTGTAATAAGAGGTGTCACTGAATCCATGCTCATTTATGCCGAGTGAGAAGGTTCAACATGCCACATATGGTTTTCTTAACTGACTGAGGAACTGCTTATATGTCCTTCTGCTGCACCGTTGGGCAAGGCACTTAAACCTGCAACCTCCCTCCAGGGCTACAGAGCTGCTCGCTGCAGTGCCAGCAGCAGATGGATCAACGGAGGAATTGGACAATCTGCTACAGGAAAGAATCGGATCTACCAGAGTGAGAATCTGATGAAACCCACACAGACGGCTTCAGAGAGACACGAATGATGTTTGGCCGCTGGCCACCGGTTGGTACATTATTCAGCCTAAAAGCTTGTTAGGAAGAGCTCACAACGGTACAGTGATGAAACATTGATGTGTGAAAAAAAAAAAAAAAACAGTTTAGTTAGCTTGTGTTATATAAAGCAGCAAAGCGGCGGTTGAGAAATGGACATGCACAGACAGAGAGGGAGAAGAAGAACGGGGAGGACTGAGAGGGATTCACATCAGAGACAGGACACAAAGACAAACACGGCAACAAGGAGCAGCAGTAAAAGAGTGAGTGACAGTGAAGAACAAGAGCAGAAAGACATGAGACGATGCTCGAAAACCAGAGAGAATGAAAAAGACAGACCAGCAGCAGCAAAGAAACTAGTAAGACAGAACAAGAAAGAGGGATCTCAGATGAATTAATGAAGTTCTCCCCGAGGCAAAAGCCAACATCTCCAGATAAGACGGGAGTTACAACCCTTCCCAGACCAAACATGAGTCAGCAGAGAACGGCTCCGAGGCACAGTGCTGGACGGACGCGGGCCACACCAGCTCGGCTCGGACCAACACGGGCCAAAGCGTTCTTAATTCTCATCAGGAAATCATCTGGAGCACGATGAACACCATCTACATCAAAAAGCAGCAACTTTTCATGAAGCGAGGGGATGATGAGGGTGGTACTTTAAAGTTGAGCAGCGCTTTAATGTCTAAAACTCAAGAGTTGCAAACAGGCAGGCCATTTTAAAAATGAATAATAAGTGAGGCTGAAGTTAATCACAACCTTCAAATTGAGCCCAGAGAGGGATTGATAAAGGTAAGAGTGATGAAGATTGTGGTGGTACACAAGCTGCCCTACAAATGACATTCATTAAGTTTAATTTTATAAAACCATAGTTTTTACCCGAGGCTGGAAATCAGCTCACTCAATGCACTACCATGTTATGAAAGTCAATGTAAGGATTTCCAACTTTCGTGAGACAGGAAACCTAATTCAGCAAACAGCAATGGCATTAACATTCAGGCTAATTCTATCAATAGACGTGGAACTGGGATTAATGCTGCATTTATCAATATTTCTGTCTCACTAATGGATGTGTAATGGGTCACTCACAGAAGCCTGCACAAAGAATCACTGTGTCACTCCCATCAAGCGTTTGGAGCACATTTAAGCAGCTGTTGGCTGTTTCCCAGTGAATAAAACCCTTGAACAGGACCGGACCAACACAAAACAGCAAACAAACAAGAGCCTTGTATTTCTCTGATGGCATGATAAGGACAGGATTTAAAAAAAAAGAAAAAGAAAAAAAAAAAAGGAATATATTTACATATGCTGTAATAGATAGACAAATCAAATTTATATGGAGAAATCACACCGTCAGAGATTTCCTGCAATGATCAGTCAAAATATTCTCTTTGAAAAAGGTCCATTATTGATTAAAGCAATTAAGACTCCAGGGAAGTTCAACCGGCTGCCTGGAAGCTGAGAGCTCAATCTAAACGGCGATGTGCTTTGTGAAACGGTTGGTAGTAATGTAGTGAGTAAGTACAACGACATAATCATTGTTTTCACTGGCCGTGTCTCCGTGTTCCCTTTCATTTGTTTCCCTCCATTCTCCACCCGCTGTTCCCCAACTCCCCGTCTTCCCAAAGTCAGGGGAAACGAACCGTGGAGTCCCATCGATCCAGCAGCTCCCACATGCATGCAGAGAAAAACACACAGACACACATCGCTCCCCTGTGAAGAAGACAAAGTGGGAGGTATATTGTGGTGGACGGAGCCACTGACCCTCTTGTTGAGTTAATGAGCTTTTATTGACTTCAGCACCAGAAGCTGCTGCTGTAACTTATCACTGTTAGCACCTCACTCCCCAGACACACATTACACAGGGGAGCGCACACACAGATGAGCAAACACACAATATCTGCTCGTGTGTAAAGATCCATGGAGATGGAGGAAGACACACGCACACACCATCAGATCAGAATGTGAGCAAAGCCACAATGTCTCCTCACACACAATGTATATTTAAATATCAGCATATTTTGCAGTTTTGCATCAGCTTGAACGATGAATTTGACTTTCAATCAGTAAAAATGAAGCTAAGTGGGCACCCACTGTGACAACTTTTATGATTTAGTGTGTTACTGTCCGCTGTTTCACTTCGTCCAAATGTACTCACGAAAGTGAAAACTACGACGACACAGAAGAATAAATGATTATTAAAATCTAAATTATTCAGATACGATCCAAGGCTATTAGCTTTAGCTAATGTTAGCCAGCTAACGAACAATCAGATAATATTAAAACTGACGCAGCTCAGTCGATGGGATGCAGGAAGTCGACCATATTCCGCTGATTTCCACATTAACCACAGAACATCGACACCAACAACAGTTAGTTAACACGTTTCCAACTGATTAACAGTCCAAGCCTTAGACAGATCGCGGATTAATGAAGTGTTTCTGATTCAGATTCTGATCAGATCTGCTGCCCAAGGCCATCAATTTCATCAGCCACACAAATATCAATGTGAAAAAAAAAAACAACCCAACGCACTCAGTTGTTTATTTATTGTAGGCTCCTTCTGTTTATTCATCTAAATGACAGTGGAAGAACAGGAAAAGCCACCCTTCATTGGATTTTCATTACTTTCTCTCTTCCTGCCTTCGTGTTGTTCTCCTGTCAGGGTTTCCGTTGCGTCCCAGCGACTGGACTTGAACCGACGTCTGCCTGCCTGTCTGCATCACGTTGAAGCTCCACTTCGCTAAATTTGTCCACGACGTGTGTTTTGACCGGCCAGTCTACCGGACTCGCCCCGTGGGACTTGTTTGCTCTCCCTGACTGCTCTCCTGTTGCCAATATCAGCCTTGTTCTTCAACCAACAGTTCTCAGTAAAGTCCCTCTAATTGTACCAGCTCAACCCTCGGCCTCCTTTTCTCCGACAGAGTACCGTTACTTTTGAATGGTGGTAAGGCTGATTCAGTAAAATGGTCTAATGGCAATAATCTTTTTCTTTTCCATAATCATCTCTGTATGGATCACTCTCCAACTTTAAATTCTCTTGAAATGTGGGTTTCAATTCATTCTGAGCAAAAACGCTAATTTATCTTTTCAGTTATTGTAAATCTCATTTGCAATAGTGGTTAAATACTTTTTAGATTAAGTGATGCACTTTCTTTTTATTCTTATTAACTTTGATCGATAAATGAAGGTAACATTTCAACTCTTTACTTCAGTAATAACCAACCATCAATTTAATAACCAGCTGAACAGCAGAAGCAGTACGATCTTTTTATAAATCTAGGTTTATTTTATCAGGTTTTTGTTTAAACTGTTCCTAAAAAGATATATTTTTCCACAGGGTGACCAAAATACTCCAAAATAAGCCATCACTAACTCTGGCCTTAATGTCTGACCATAAAGATGAACACCTCCCTGGTATAGGGTGAATAAAAATAATAAATTCATACTCTCTTTCCATACAATCAACGGCCTTGGTTTACACAGAAAAAAACAACAACAACAACAACAACTAATTCCAGCCCTGAAACGGTTCCTCTGCATCAAATGAGTCTTTATCCTTCCACATCATCTTAAGTTTTCATCAGTTTTATTAATGTAGCTCACATCTCACCAGACAGACACTCAGGGTCAGAATAATCACCTTTAAGCAGTGCAGTGGATTTAAAATGGATGCTGATAGAGCTGCCGATTAGGGGCAGAAACAAAAATCATATATTTCTTGTTATATTTAGCTCAGAATATTTTCAGATTTGAAATGAAGAGAAATATAAATCTCTCATCACATTAAAAAGAATTTTAGCTCCTCAGCGCCGAACCTTGGGCTCTATTCCCTTCAGACCACACACACACACACACACACACACACACACACACACACACACACACACACACTAACAGGACCGGAGTCCAATGAAAAAAAGAAAAAAACTACAAAAAAACAACCAACACACACAATATGGAAATCTAATCTCCTGCTTCCTGTCCCCAGGGTCACGTGCTGTGTGTCGTTATGTGTCCATAAAAAAATAAATAAAAAAAAAACATCTATTTCAGAGCGCTCTGTGATTAGGAGAGAACCCAAGGCTGCACCTCGCTATCATTTGCATATCTGCGCGTTTACAGCCACGTGTTTATGTTACATATAAATATGTGTGTGCTGCTTTGTCCTGTCAGCCTGGACTCTCGCATGTTCACGGAGCCATCCTGAATACTTCAAAGAGCATATTTTTAACCTGACTTCATTCGACAGTGTGTACAATTTTAATGTGTAATGTGTAAGGAATCTGGTTGACAGCAGCTGTGAAGTGCAACAATAAAATGCGGCCGGGAGTCAAATCCAGGAACTGCTGTTCAGGGTTTTTCTGTCTGTGCGGTACGCGCCCTAACTGAGCTCTGGGGTCACCGTGGTATTCTGTGTTGTAGTTTTTTTTAATGCCCTGACAGCAAAGGGGTCAGTGATAGCTCTAATTATTACACACAGAGTCTGCTCCAAGTTTCAACCCACCGTGACGACACCCATTTGTTTGTTAGATGCCATTGTGAAGCTTCAGTAAAATGGCTGACCTTATTTTATGTTTATTTTTTTTTATTTGGAGGAGAAGTGAGGGCTGGTCTGTACTTCCTAATTCACCCCCTGCTGTTTTCCTTCCTAATGGGACCGTCATTTAAAGAATTAGCATCGTGGTGCCGTACTGAAGAAGACTGGAAACTTGAGAAATAAGACCATTTTCCATGAACTTGAATACAAACAGACTTCCTCCTCCAGCTATTGGAGTCGCCCCCCTGATGGTTCAGTAGATTAGAAGTTGGTTTGCGTCCATTTTTAAACACGGAATATCTTTTGCCCTCAGCTGCACCTGGACTTTGATATGTGGCCATTTTAAGGACCAGTATTTAACACATCACATCCTCTCGCTGCCTTTGAGACTGTCCTGGCCAACCTTGCCATGGTGGATATGGGGGGGGGGTCAGCAGTTAATGCAGATCGCTCGGACCGTTTGGGGTATGAAAGCTGCTCCGTGCACTGAATTGCTCTGATCTTGCCACCTGCTGACATCCATTTATTTTTATATAGCTTTTACTTTGGCATCTGAAACACATCCACAGAAAACATACCACTCATCCATTCAACCGCTTTCATCGATAAACACTTAATAATGAATTACATTATTATTTTAGTTTGTTGCATGAACTCCCTTCTTGTCATATTGTCATATTCACTGAGCCAGTTTGTGACAACAGCAATGTTACAAAATGAATCAATTTTAATGAAATCATGAGTTGTTTCACTTGCAGAGGAAATTAGCAACAATGAAACGGCGACACAAAACGATTCTGGAAAAGATGATTGTGAAGGGTGCAAGTTGTCATTTTCTTTCCCAACAAAGTTTCCCGCATCCGTCACAGATGGGACACAAACTAATCAGGAGCAGACATTTACAGGATCTGCTTTTCTTTTTATTGATCCTGGAACCAATTTTATGCCACACTGAGGAGGTTCCAGGTCCAAGACGGTGCTGGTCTCAAATTAGGATGATGGTGATCAGCCAAGAAAATGTGTCGCGTTTCTACAAAATCTACAACAGCAAAGACACTTTCTCACAGCAACTACAGGCCAACGGACACTGCCTGATGAGTATTTTAAGAAGTGGTGCAGCGATCTGCTGTAGGAAGTGAACATATGTGCCAAAGCATACTGCAACGCTTTGGAGACTTGTGAACACACTGCATCTTTAAAAAAAAGAAAAAAGGTGCAGGCAGGAGATGAAGAAACTCACACCGGCATGTACATAGGGATCTATTTCTAAAGTGTCTTTTTATGTGAAATATAAAAGGAGAGAACTGACCGAAACAACCTTGCCGTTCTTAAAGGTTTAGGTTATTGAAAAGGTTGGGCGCTATTAAGTTTGTGTCACTGAAAACAGTCATATGTACCTAAACGTCTGTCGGCTGGCTCAGTGGTAAAAAGCTCAGATGGATGAATGTCTGAATCTGCTTCAACCTTCACACCCTCCGTGAGTTAAGTTTGAATTTCCTCCGTGCTTACTTTTCTTTTGCTCTTCAACTGTGTCTGTCTGGTTTGTCAAGGAGTCTGCAGTCGATTGTGTTCTTTCTATAAGCCCCAGCAGCCTGTCTACTTCATGTTTCCTTCTACCACCCCCCCTTCTCGGGGGCAGATGCAAATATGCTCATCCACCAAGGAATGCACATCTTTTTTTAATGCTCCAGACATTTCACATCCTTGCAGGTTGTGCAAATTTTTCCGAACAGCTTCCTCTATGCAAGACAAATACTTAAAAACATTAGGAGCAGTTTGGCGTTTTGGGAGGTGTAGTTTCTCTGCTTGCTTTTCAAGAGCGGGACGTTTAAGCCAGAAGACGATTAGCTTAGTTTAGCATGAACAGTGAAAACTGGAGGTTTTGTCTGCACACATTCTTCATCCTGGCTCAAACTTCACACTAAGCATGGCAAGTTGAGAGTCTTCTCTGCTTTTCCACTCAAAAATGTGATGCGATAACACGTTTAATATTAAACAACATGTTCAGGGGCTGTAGGTCATTCACAAAATTATGCCAGCATTTCTATGCTGCTCTTTGTTTGCGTTACATCGGCGCTCTCTCGTTGGAAACCACACAATCTTTTGTCGAACATTTAAAGGTCTGGTGATGGAAGGCCAAAGAATTCTGTACTGCAAAGTTTAAATAAGTAATTCGCTCTCGCCTTGTCAGTGCTTCTGGATGTTAAAGGACCCCCACTGCCGAAGTTTAACAGAGCTCAGTGAAAGCTCCTACTAAAGTTACACTCTGTACATGAGACACGACAAAATGACAATCCATACAACCATTAGCAACACAAGCATTGCTGTGGTGCTGGCTGAGACCTGTCATATGTGTAGCAGCAGCCTCAGATCCTTCACCAATGAAACCAGACAGATTACATTATGCATCAAGTCAGTGACACAAAAGACAATTCAGAGTAAGCTGGAGCCGCTTTGGGAGCTCTGAGGCTCGCCGTCTGTAAAGCAAGACCAAGAGGTCAAAGTGCAGAAACTGGAGCTGGGAGTTCTCGGGCCTACCTGCAGGGGCTTTGGGCCATTTTAGATGAAAATGTGATCCGCGCAGGTTCTCGGCTCTCCGGGTCTCTGAGGAACTTCACTCATGAAAACCTCTGACCTCATCAAAGGGGTATTAACTTAACGGTTAACTTGGTGGGATTGTTAGCAAGGACGTTGATAACGCCTGGTTGTTATGACGACTGTTGTCAGGGTTATTAAAGTCACCTGAGCTCAGGCGGACTCACGTGGACAGACGGGTCCTGCTGTCACTCTCCACCTTCACAGTTCATTTTGTTCTTTTATTTCATAATCTATCTGACCTACTGCCACTTTTCATCATTATGGTTGTCTACCTGTACAATGCAATCACATTTATTGGTCGTATTTCTATCTTTATACCTTTAACAGTTTGTTACTATAAATATTTCTGCACTGTATTTTGCGATGTACATCGTTTGTGATCAGTAAAATGAATCAATCTATCCGTCTGTCAGGCCAAGTGAGGATGGTTTAGTCTTCTGGGTCTGAGCAGTGTGGTCTTTGTGGTGAAACGCTTTTTGTTGCAGTGTGTTGCTGGGTTTGAAGAACACAAGGTGACTTTGGACTTAACCCTGTTACTGTGCTTTGGTACCATGTGTGCTTTCTATAGATGTGGGGACTTAACCTGCAGAAACAGAGAAGCTCAGCTCATTTTGGTTGTTTCGGTTTTTACACCAAACGTTTTGTTGCTTTCTGCAAGATAAATTAGCAATAAATACACGGAAAAAGTTGGCAACCAGCATGTGAACATAGAGGTGCATTCAGCAGCTTATTTCCCTCAGGAGGCAGTGGAGATCACCAGAGAGCTAATATTGGACTTTAATTCATCATGTAGCCAGAAACAGCAGTCCAAATAAAAGTTAACGTTACTTTGTGTCTTCTGGATGTGCAAACAAGTAAAAACCTGCAAACTGTTGGGTGATGCAGCTTTAACGCCACGCCAATATACTGAACTAAACAGCACCCTTGCTAGCTGCAGCGGTCACGTCCTCTGGCTGCAGTATTGCTCCGTAACTCTCGGCCCATCAGGGATAAGATGAGAATGACATCAATCTGAAGATGCAACATAATCCGGGCTTTTATTACTCTAACAGGCTTCATCACATTTTCTTCCCATTTAGAGGGATGCCTGATTACATTTTGACTAATGGGGACATCATCGGCTGCTACATGTCCTCTTGTCTCTGCGTGAGACGTCTTCCCCTCAACCAGTCGGGGAAACATATTTCTAACACCTGCCTGCTCAGTGTCTTCTGTCTCTGTCTCTGTCTCTCTGGTGGGTTTTTGTTTTTTCTCAAAGTTTCTGGAGTTTCTGAGGTTTTCAGAAGATCCATTTTGTTGGCTTCAGATCATATTAGAAGTTCTGGTCAGTGACCCATGATGGTGTGCCTTTTTCTGACAGGCTTGATAAAAACAGGTCCTGATCCCTCTGTCCATCCTATGTTCCTTGCCCTCTCTCTCTCCACTTGTCCTCTGCCTCGCTCGCTCACCTCCACAGCACTTGTCTTACTTGGATTGTGTTCTCGTGAACTACATTGCAGGGTTTATTTGTTTTGTTTTGTTTTTTTTTTCAGTTTTCTCTGATGTCTTTGAGACTGAAAGCAGAAACTCTCTACAATCCTTCTTCTCTGTACATGTGTGGGTCCATGTGGGGGCAGTCTGAGAGACAAGCTCTGCCGACCTTGGACATATGCGGTTCCTCTCCTTTGTGTAACCTTCTTATACGCCCATATGCTCTCTGCACACACTAAAGAAATTTATATTTTAATGTTAACTACTTCTTCTGTAATCAAAATATGTGGTGAAATTTACCTACAAACTGAATGCAAAGGTGAGGCTTTAATTTGTGTGTTTGATGTAGTTACATCAAACACACAAATTAAACCCTTAATTTTAGTAGCTCCCTGCCGCCCCACACACACACACACACACACACACACACACACACCCCAACCAAACACACAGGAGAACAGGAGATGAATTCAATTAGAATGATTACAACAGAGGACATGACTCCTTTATGCAGCTTATATCTAGATATATGTGTGTGTGCATGTGTGTGCAGCATCTTTAAACCTGATGTGTGTATCGATGTCTGTGTGTGTATGAATATTCATGCTCGGTGTAGTTTGGGGATAAGGAGGAGAGAGTCATGCTCTGCTGGTACTTCATTACTTGGTATTTGTTAGAGGAAATCTGACACACAAGCTTTGTTTAATAGGTCTTGATCCAATTCTTACACAGAGTACGCACACACATGCATCAACAGCCAACTCACAGAGATCAAGGAGAAGGTGCAAATGCAAAGAAAAACAAAATTAATAGGTTTGTGCATTTAGTGTGTTTGTTGATGTCAAGTGTGCTCATGGACATTTTAAGTGTTTGTAAAAGGTTAGTGGTTTACACTGTTGCCCCACATTAAGAAGGTCACAGTTCCCGGCCTGTGTGGGTTTCCTCCCACCGACAACCCAAAGACATCGTGTTTGTGTTAACTGGTGACTCTAAACTGTCTGTAGGTCTGAGTGTGAGTGGTTGTTGGTCTCTGTGATGGACTGGCGACGTGTCCAGGGTGAGCTGGGATTAGCTGCAGCAATCCCCCGAACCCAGGAAACAGATAAGTGGTAGAAGATGGATGGATGAATGAATGAATGAATGAATGTGTTCTGTCTCTTCATCAGCATGTATTTGTGTGTGTTTGTAGGAGATTTTGGCCAGTTTTCACAACTTCAAAGGGCTTTTTATGGGTTGCGCCTTTATTTGTGAAGGTTAGGGCCGAAGTCAGAGGATCATGTCAATGACTGCTGTTACTGCTAATGTATGTGACAAGTGTACGTTTGTGTGTGACACGAAAAGTGTCTGCAAGTAACAACAGGGAAGTGGAGCTGAGGATTACAGCATAAATACATGTAGACTGAGGAAGAAAGGAGGGACTGCACAAGTTGAATGAACCTAACTGCAGGAGAAGGAAACGCAACATGGACACAAGCCGAGGAACATAACGACAACAAAGCACTGAGAGTCTCAGTCAGACTGCCCACCTGCCCGTTTTTCATGTGTCCACTTTTAGTTCAGTAACCACAACGTCAACACCGGAGCTCTTATTTTCTGTTAAAGCACCAAGACGACAAAGTCAATCCAATAAAACACCAAAAAGGATGCAATGAGGACGAGTGAGAAATCCTGAGCTGAGACAGGTTGCAGTCTGCTGACGGACCAGCTGAAGTTAACGTTGACCTTTTTAAACACAAAAAGCAACAATTAAATTCAGTTTCGACAGGCTCATCTTGCAGGTTTTTTTTTTTTTTTCAGATTTCCTGTTCAAAAAAAGGTCCAGACACATTATTATTATTATTATTATTATTATTATTATTATTATGTCCTTCACATCAGCTTCGGAAGAAGTGACCAAAAGGAGGAGCAAAAAAATTCTTCAGGCTCCCTCTTCGAAACAAAGTTATAATTTCTGGTCCCGCATATCGATCAAACTGTGTATATTTACCCCAAGAGGATGCTTAAGAGCCTTCTATTAAAAGAAATACACGAATCCTGGAGACGAAGCAGCTTTTCTTTGATATGAAACATATGACAGAAGATTCTCAGCATTCGATTTATCAATATTTGTGAAACCCTGATGAGAAGGGGGGGGGCAAACAGAGAGACAAGAGAAAGAGCAAGTTTAAGATTAAAAAAAGAAGAAGAGGGACTGATGGATGGAGGGAACAGAGAAAAACAGAGGGGAAGGTTTGAGGTGTGCTGAAAGTAAGGAAGGAAAAAGGTGGAGGGGGCGGAGGAAGCAGGGAAGGATGAAGAGGATAGAAAAAATACACAGCCGAGTACGTGTGTGTGTTTGAGGTGTGTGTGTTCAGCTGTAGTGATATTGGCAAGCCAAGCTGGAGAGGAACGTGGGGAGGAAGAGGAGGAGGGGGGGGGGGGGGGGGGGGAGGACGGGGGTGCAGGCAATTTTCCACGAAGCTTTAAAAGCTCTCTTAATGAGGAATCTTCAACTTCTCTGCTGTGTCTCTGCTGCAGTTTCAAAAACACCTCGAAAAAACTGCAGTGGACCCAAAGGGGGGGGGGGCGCAGGATGGGGTTAGCAGGTGGTTCCTGAGGAGAACAATTAAAGACCCGGTTTAATCTCCTTCTGCTCTGTGAGCAGGAAAGTCAGTTTGCATTGAAATCTATGTGAAAATGGCTCTACTTCTCACTTGTTTTACCAGCTCGGTCAGTTTCCTAAATGACTTTCTGCTCTCTGGTCTTTTTACATTATGGTCCGTTAAACAGAGTTTACCATGTGATTAACAGACAGTATCTAAAACAAAGACGTCCACCTGCACAGCAGCTCAGAAGTGGGACGTTGCGGCCAGTTGCCTCTCCACTGATTGACATTTTTACTGATTTGTAACGACTCCAGCAAGAAATTCAACTAATTGGTGAAATGAATTGGTGACAAACTGAATGCTTCAAAGCTGCAAGTCATAAAAACCGAAGAGTGCAGTCAGTGATATTTCAATTACCCGCCGTGACGACAAGGATCACCTGCTGACATTATAGTGGTCACCATGGTGAACAGTACAGGCGTTTACTACTGTAGTCTGAAGCGCCTGCTGCTATTTCTGGAGACACTTGTCTGGGTCATAGGCTGTTTTGTTAATGGCACACACGAGGTTTTGTTTATTTGTCACAAGGAAAAATAAAAGAGAAAGCTGTAAAAAATCTTGTCTGGCTCAGCAGCTTTTTGGAGGCGAGTATTTCTGGACCAGATTTTAACCCACAGTGAGACTAAAATGCTCCACAACTGACAGTAATCAAATACTTAGGTGTGTTCGTGTCTGCTGGGAAAAATGGGTGATTTATTTTTATTGTGGCTACAAAGCTGATGAGTAGAAAGTGTTTTGTCTTTAGGAAAATGTTTCACATTATATGGAATTTTAATGCCATTTTGACACTTGTATATGGAATACATTTCCATGCATCTTTAAAGCATGTTGAATCGCCTCGTGTCTCAACAGTGTGATATAAATAAAGCATATATATTTATAAACTTCCTAAAGTCTAGGAGACACCCTGATGCTGTCACAGCAGGCATGATCACAGAACAGCGCTGTGGAGTCAGAGTCTTGGATATTTTCCAGGCTGAGAGGAGTTAAGAAAATTGGGAATTTTAGGATCCAGCAAGTTCGAAGTTTGAGCCATTCTGGGGCCTAAAAAGGAGCGCAGACTTTCACTATTCTTTCCTCAGCTTGACATTTTTCACCTCCTACATCTGATACTGATGGCCGAGGATGTCCTCCAAATCTGTTGCTTTCCTTTGGATGCTTATGGCCTCAGATAAAATGATGTGCTTCTCATTCTGCTGAGGTGGCAGTTTAGGTATTTGGTATTCATCTTTATGGGACATTGCAGATGGAGAGATGACTGCGTTTTACATCTTGTAAAACTGACCTTCCCAAACCCTGGAGAGGGTTTCTGCTAACGCGTCCACAGTCATACATACATGCAGTTACATCAAAGATTTACCCTTTAAACAAAGCCTTTTCAGTCCTTTAAATACATCTTCAATTATTTTTGGTAGTTTTGAAGCGAATCTATCACATTTAGTCAGCACTGTTTATTGTTAATGGGTCCAGAATATCACTTTCATGAGATGATGTTATTTCTCCTCTGCTGGGCTGACGGCACCAATCAAACTGGCTGCCATTGCCAACCTTTCTTTCCCACACAGATGTCTTGTCAAGTGTTTGCTTTTCTAACACACAGACTCAGCAGGCACCTTAAATCCTCCTTTTAGACAAACATTGTTGTATAAATGTGGTAGAACGCCTCTGGCAGGGCTGAGTGCATTCATACAAGGAGCACTGTACAAGACTTTTGCCACAGGTGCTCTGAGGGTGGAGCTGTGTGTTGTACAAATACAAATAATAAAAACAGATCAAGTAAGTAAACATCCTGATTAATGATCGTATTCAGCTGTGTGTTTAACATCTGTCTGTTTTAGTATTTTCCCAGAGGAAAAACCATTAACTGTTTAGTTTTATCTTATTTTATTCTTTGAGGAATTTGAAATGTGACAACTTTTGGGAGACACCTGATGTGATGTTCATTTGTTGTCTCACTGATGATGGTCGGGCTCAAAAGGTGACAGGAAGTGATGCCCAAGGACACACACACACACACACACACAGTTTGATGGGAACAAAGGAAGAAATATCAGCTCGTCCTGCCTCTGTGTCAGTAGCGTGACTCAGTGAGTGAGTAGAGAGACGACAGACCGCTGCAGCAGCAGAGTTTCCCGTTCAGGTTCAGATGTGGGGCTGAACAGGCTCCCCAGAGACGCCGCTGAGCTGAGGACACGGGCAGATGTGATTCATTCATCATTTATCTCCATCCGTGGGACTCTTCTCCTCCTCTTTTTCCCCCCCCATGGTGCCAGAGTCCCTCGAGAGCCTCAGTCCCATCCACCCCCTCATCATCATCATCATTACTGTGACATCAGCAGCAGCAGCAACATGGGATGATGATCAATCCTGAAGATAATGATGATGTTTTGTTTTTTTTTTTTAAGTCGATTGTGGTTTCAGAAGATAAAAACGTTTCACTATGACGAAAGTGCTGGTTTAATCCCAAATTGTTGAACATTTGAATAACAAAGTCATTGGTTTGACAAAGCGACCCTTGATGAAGTCATAGTGATGTCATCAGGGATGTCTTATCCCACAGAACATTTGACCACAGAGCCTTTTTTTTTTTTTTTTAACTAACTGCAGATTTACAGGTTTACATTTATTAGGGAGGGGTGTTGAATGAAGCCACTATCAAGTTGCATTCTGGGATATGAAGGATGCAGATTTTAGAGCTTCATCCATATGAAGGATTCAAATTGTTGTTCTGGCTTTGACCATTTTTTTTTTGTCTGAATATCCGCATTTCAAACCTCCCAGTTCTTACTAAAGTTCAATATTAAACAGCCTTCACTTCATTTAAACGAACTTGAACACAAGTTTAACCTGTTAACACGAACGCTGTCACTTTAATGTAGAAGTTAGCTGATGGATATGAGCTCACATTCAGCTCCAGCTGTTTGCTGGAGAGACGCAGTCAGATCACACGCAGTTTGCGTAACGACCGTGAATCCACCTTTGGAAAGCACACAAACTCTCACACGGCAGCACTGCAGCTGCATCCGCAACCTTTCTGCCTTTTTTAATGAGCTGCTCTGATGGCTCCGGCGGGTGCCTGGGTGTAGATACGGGACCCCTGAAGTTGCAGTGCGCAGAAATGCGGATGCAGAGTCCGAGTCTAAACGCGTCCGGACCAACACTTGTGTCCTCCCGTTGCGCACAGCCAGGCGCAGCGCAAACTGCCGCGCAAGGAGTGCTTACAATCTCTCACAAAACACACAAGTTTGGACAGAATGACAGACATGTTCAGTACTCACTCAGGAGCAGAGCAACAGGCAAGAAGAGGAGACACGCAGAATGGATGGGAGATGTCATGTTGACCCGGCGATCCGTCCCGACCTCTCCAAGTTTCAGCTTTACACCGGAGCCCCCGATCCCTCTCTCTCTCTCTCTCTCTCCCTCGGTGCCTTTACCGTCCTCTCTCCTTCTTCTCTCCTTGATCAGACACAGTCCACCGTCCCGCTCCTCAGCCGGTCCGGGTGTCTCCTGTCCTCCGTGCAGCTCGGTGCTCCGTGTTAAAGCAGCCACGGTGCGCTCCTCTGCGCTGAAGGGGAGGGCGCGTCCCTGCCGAGGAAGGGGGGGAAGGAGGAGGAAGATGAGGAAGGAGAGGAGGAAGAGGAGAAGGTCCCACACCAGGCCTGGGTGGACCGGCAGTCCTAAAACAGGTAAAAACAGCAGCTCTAAAAATGGAAAATTAAGACCTCTTCATCAGTGAGCGGTATTTAACTGCTGCTCAGGTTCAACCCAGAGGCTGAAAATCTGGTCCCTTCTCCAACTGTATGTTTTATTTTATATACATGTTAGTTTTAATGTCAAATCTGAATCTGAAAGCTGCAAAAAGGAAGCATGAACCAGAAATATTTAAGTGAGGAAGAAGTGCGTGAGGTCTGTTTACTGGAAACACATAACATGAAAGATACTAACAAATAGAGACAAGCAATTTAAATTTTTTTTTTTATTATTCCAAAATGTTTGGGGGTAAAATAAATGGTAAAAGATACAACATAACTGAAGGAAAAATGAACACAACAGAAAGAAGAAGTGACACAGCTGCCACCCAGAGTGGAGCTGTACTCGGCCTGTCCTTCAACAGGGTCTGCAGCTGAAAGGAGAAGGTGCTAGTAGTCAATATAATGCATCTCTCTCTGGCTCAAGCATGGACACCAGCACTCAAATATCTGCACAAATCAACTGACTCCAGTCAAATGTCTGAAAACAAAAGCCCAACCACACGTCCGGATGAAGGAAATGTTGGTAGAAGTGAAGTGGAGCTGCTGAGGGAGAATTCACACTTCCACCTTAACATGTTGTCTAAAGGCCCAAATGGAATCAAACGTCCAAAACTGGTAAAACACATTAAGGCACTTGCTAGACAAATCCAACTGAAGAGATTCTAAACACAGACGTCAAAGGAACAGGACTTTTATTATACAATCAGCAAAAAGTGTGGCCGCCCTGCAGTGAAACGATGGGCGTAAATGGGCTGTACACAAAGCAACGCACTCTAGAGATGAATAAACAGCGCATCTGACAACCTGAAGGCTTTTCAATGCTCACCAAAACAGGAATGATTTCTCCATTCAAAACAGAAAAGACAAGCAGGGTGAATCTCTGCAGTCCAACTAAGTGCTGCCTTCTAGAGTCCGTGAGACGTAACTGCACGTTCAGTTCAAACATGATCTGGAAAATCCTGATAAAACATCGGCAGTAACAATTACAGTTTAAGTGGTGGGTTTTGTTTTTTTTTTTTATTATGTTTTTATAACTAGGTTGACAACTCTTAAAGCAAGTATACAAGTCTTACAAATACTAAATGTTAATTTTTTTTTCTTAAAAAAAGGGAGCGAACACAGAAAGAAAACACAGGGAGCAGTCTGAGCAGAGCGCTACACATGGACGGCTGCCAACCTCAAAACTGGGCTCCAAAAATTACAGAGTCTAAAGGGGAATTTTTTTTTCCTGTCTGGAGCACCTCTGTAAATATTTATTTGACTTCAAAAATGCTTCTTTTAGTTATTCCTCATTGTTTAGTCTTGTTTGTATCTAGAAATCAGAGTGGTGAAAACAAGGTCAGGCTGAAATAGTGTAATGAGATATGCTTGAATCCTTCCAACGGAGAACAAATATTATTAACTTTCAGTAAAAACAATTCAACACGTTGATCCTCAGATAGATTTGGCCTTGCGAGGTTATCTCATCTCCAACATAACAAGAGATGACAGAAAAGAAATATGCCACAAACTTAAATTGGCTTTAGATGCTTCATACCTTCGGTTGCTGGGATTAGCCTGGATGTGTTTTCCTGCAGCAGGTTAAGAGGCTGCTGCGTGTTAGAGAGGGGGGGGAAAAAAAATGTCCAGAACTGCTGTTTGCTTCTAAGGCTGAGATACAAGTTTACATTTTGAGGTGAGACGCTTCTTCTTTTGGCGTACTATTGCTTGGAAGTAGCCCTCTGGCATCAAGAAATAACCAGTATCCCCAAAACTCAACATGTCTGACTGATGGGTCAGAAGAACATAGGAAAGAGACACAGCCGTGTTTGGTCTTATGGATCACTCTGCTGGACATTCGAGCCTTATGCACATTTAAATGAAGTAACATTGAAGGAGTGAGAGGTTTTGTGTGTCTGCGACACCAGACACTGGATCAGCATGATCTGTTTCTCTTGACTGTCTTTTGACAGTATTTTGCATCATAATGTGGATAAAACAAGGAGAGTGCCTCTTGGGGGAGGACGGGGGAGCAGCAGTAATGAAGGTCTAGAAGAATCTACAGTGAATGTAACGAGTCTCTTTTAACAGAAATAAACAATCTTTCTGTCCAGACCATTATTGTCTTGCATTGAAGATATGTGTAGGGAAAAAAAACAACAACAACAACAACAACAACACAAGAGTAACAAAAACAGTCAAAAACTGGACACTTCACCTGAGCAGTTAGAGGAGGAGGAATGGGGAGAAATGCCCAGGGGGTAGAAACAGCTGGATTTTAGTGTCAAGTGGAGCAACCGGTGGACTACAGGGAACCTTCTTCTTTAACCATGTGGAAAGTTTTCAAACACTTTCTTTAAGGATCCCACATCTTCCATCTCCAATCAACAATATGCTCCATCCTCAAGCTCCAACAAACTGCTCAGAGTGGGGTGGCGTTGTCCTTGTTGCTTTCTGCAAACGCGTAAGAAAAAAACGGGACTCATGATCTATATCTTCGAGGACAACCCTCTCCTCCGCATCACACTGAAAGTGAAGGACTAGTGGTTGACAAGACCCTGCAGCATCATCATCAGGCGCCGCGCCCTCTTGCTGAGCAGGCTGTGGGGGTCTTGCTGCAGGAAGGCGAAGAGCTTCGGTCTGACCTGGGCCAACACGGAGGACATGTGGTCTCTTGTCAGGGGGTCGCCGTGGTCCAGATTCATCACTGCATCCTCCAGGTAACTGTGCAAGGACACAGAGGAAGAGACACAACTGAGTTATATAACAACCGAGAAAGGATGAGTTCCAATTAAAGAGTTTTATTTATTTAGTGTAAGATGCTGCAGTCATGTTTGTTTTACATGGCGAAAAGGATGTAAAATTGAAAAAGATTCACAAATGCAATCAGAAAATCTTGTTTAATTGATTCCCACAAATATAAAAACAGTACAAGGATAACTTGCATACACTTTGTGTTGTGACCCTTGGAGTTGCTGCAGGGGACACAGAAAGACAGCTCCATCACTGTCTCAACTATCTATCACAGCTTGAATGTCAAGCACTGTCCTTGATCACCTTTCCTTGATGCACGGCCAACTGTCTGGATATTTTCACTCATATATCGAAACAGAAATTTTGTTTAACAAATTCTCACCTGTGTCTCTCTGAGGCTGCACGACATTCACCTCGAATAATTATTTCAGTCAGACAGCTGGTGGCTGCATTGTCCAGACTCGGTCTATTTTAATCTTCCACCCCAACATCAGTGTCTTTACGCTTTTGACCATTTATCTCTGTGTCGCAGGCACTACCTGATCCCAGTCGAACCATTAGAGCTCATTCCCACATTACAGAGGAGTGCCAACACAAAGGGACTTTTAATGCCACTGCGCCTAAAACATTCACTGCATACCGTATTACAGCTAACGTGTTGCAGGAGACAATGTGTCAGTTACTGAACTGTCCAATCCCCTCAAGTAAAAAATACTCGAATATGAATCTCATGTGCTGATTATTACCAAACTGTTAACAACTAAGCTGAAACAAGAGCTAGTGTTTTTGTTTGTCCTTATCTATCAGAAGTAAAAGAGAGAAAGGTCCTTCATCTTGTCCAAAAAGTCAAAATCTATTTAATGCTTTCGGTCACTTATCTGGAGTAAACAAAAATATGCAAATTTGTGTGGTATTGACTGTGTGTGGATGGACATTTTTGTATTATCTCAATATGAACTCACTTCTTTTAACTTATTTACAACAGCTTTGAGTTTCCTTTATGACCTAAATACATGTAGCCATAAACAGCCAGAGGTGACAGCAGCATGTTTTTGTTTTGGCCTGTTTTGATACTCCCACTGAACTCTTTCCTTTCACAATCTCCTTGTATCTTAGCTATTAACACTTCAAACTCAACCGCACCCTACCGCCCTAATCTTTTTTTTCCAGATGGCCCACAGCAGCACCAGAGAGCTGTATTAGCAGCAGCGGGCAGCTGCAATGTAAACTGAGCAGCGGACATGTGCTGTAAAAGGACTGTTAGAGAGGGAGGTTATCTGGGGAGAGGAGAACACGAGGACATGACACGCAAGGTTTCAGGAAAGCAAAGGACATGAAGTGAGCAGAGTCACTGTCCATTTTGAGGACGCAATGGCACAACGTAAACTTTTAAAAGAACAAAAATAAAACAGGGAGTGAACGACAGGGTGAAAAACACAAGGACAGAAAGACCCGAATGAGAGAGATTATCCAAAAACTGCGATGCCATTCACAAGATCATCTGAGCTCCCCGAACAGCCATGTAGCAGGGGTACAGATGGAGCAGGGTGATGGGGTCAGCAGTTTAGCACCATTTGGCACTCAGGAGACAGCGGATAATGGACATACAATGGAGATGAGATGGGAAGCAAAAGTTTAGGCAAAGAGTGACTTTTTTTAGTGATCGAGGGGCAGACTGTGCTGGGGGATAGACCTGTAATAAAACTGACAACACGGTCCCTGCTATCATTTCGTGTGAAAAGTAACTTAAAAATTATTTTTGTGGGAAGGGAAATTTACAAAATTCACTGGTTTCTGATTAAAGTCAATGCAAGGTATACCGGTTGCACTGAAAGACACCTCTTTGATCAACTTATGGTGGTGTGATGCAATAATTTAATGAGACAGATTTTCTGCAAACAATCTGAAAAAAAAAATGTACAGGCAACATTGTATGGTTTAACTATGTTTGATTCACAAGCAAAAATAGGTGTTATTTTAAATCTGCATCATTTGAATAATTTGGAAACAGGTCTAAAACCTAAAATGACACCCACCCTAACTGTGTAGGAGGAGCATGCAATAAAACACAGATGTTCTACCTGTGCATACTTGCACTCTTTGAGTTTAGCTTTTTGACACAGAGCAGCTGTTTCACTCAATATCCCTAAAATTATGTTTTATTTATTGCTGCAAGTGAAGGAAAATCCACTTTCGACTACTGTTTTCTGTTGTCACTAACATTTGTGTCATGTGCTCATTGAGAAGTAGTACACCAAAAAGGTCACGGTTGCCGTTACTCTTAGTTAAGGGAAGGATGTTACTATGAATGTGCAGAAATTACATGCTGTACTAACCCTCCACCAAATGGTGCATGAAATAACCTTGGTTTCCTCACCTGATTTTCAGCTCAGAACGGGTTGAGAGGTTAGAGGACAGCTGCTGGATGAGTGACAACAGCACAGGCTGGCTGAGAGGGCATGGGTGCTGACCAAAGACCTGCTGAGAGTCAATGGTCTCACACACATACAAGACCAAATTCAGATCTGTAGCCGACAGAGCCTGGGGACAAAGGGACAGAGAGAAACCACTGTCATGCATCCTTTCAAATGCCACCTTTCCTGCAGCAGCTCTAGAAGAAAACATTCCTGTCTACCAATTACAAAGCAAAATCAGACTGACTGTAAACAACTTGCTCCCTACTGGTGCCATGTTACTTCTAACACCAGGCAAGGAAATGGCCATAAAAAAAAACAACTTTTTCTGCCAAATAACTACATTTGTTCAGACAAAACTCAAAATGAATCCACGCAGCAATAATTGGTTCAGCAGGGAAGTAAATCTGAGAAATGATTGTAGAGTGTTGAGTGTAGATGAGTTATTCTAATGGTTATGTTAATTGTTAACCAAAAAGGAAATATGTTTCTCTCACACACAAACACATACACTGAATTTTGTGTGTGTTTGTGTGCAAACATGGCTCATAACGATGAGTGAGTGTAATGGCTGTTTGGAAAAGGTACAGGTATGAAGTTACTTAGGGCAGGAAAACCCAGGCATAATGAGTCCTCATACCAGAGCACAAGCTGGAGTGGGACTGTAAATGGGAGTGTATGAGGCTGTTGCAGAATATTGGCTTTCTGGGCCTTATTGTCCTGGCAGATATTATGTGTGTGTGTGTGTGTGTGTGCGCGCATCAGTGAATAACTCTAAGTTATGTGACGTGTTGCCACTCATTACACCCATTATGGAGGCTGCAAGATACACGATGGTGCACATCTTTATGTCTGTGTGTGTGCAGGTTACCTGCTGGAAGGCCTGGTTAAGTTGGCCCTGCTGGAGGAGCTGCAGGATATTGGCCTGCTGTGTCTGGAAGTCTAGGTGAGCTGTGGGGACAGGCGTGCCAGCGGCCGACCTCATTGCCTGCATGATGCTGGAGGTGACCACTACCTGCTGCTCCTTCATGGCGAGGCTCACCTCCCCTTTGACAATTCGTTGCACGTGGCTAAGAATAGACTCCTGCAAACTAGGAAGCAAAAGGACAGAATAGAAGACATAAGGACAGACAGAGAGTTCACCTCCACATTACTAGTATCTTCAACAGCAAGTTTGCTTTGATTTGTTGTGATGTGTCCAATGTACAGCTTTGAATTCTGGCCCAGTCAGGCATTGCCATTTATTTTTCAAGATTTTCCAGTTTTAGTTGGCCAACTACTTTATCTCTGCCCCACCCCTGACAAATGAATAACTCTAGAGGCCATGAAATTAATTGCGGAGGGAACTAGAGACTTGATTGAATTTATGTCTTTACATTAGCTGCAGGATTAAGCTTTGCTTGTTTCTACTCTCAAATCCATTACGCACCTGCTCGATAGGCAGTGAATAAGGCCAGCACTGCTGGCACAGGCATCTGCTGATATGCAGACCTGATATATAAAATGTCTGCTTTGAATGTTAATCAGTGATCTCAGATGGGTGAGTTTTGTCATTTGACAGAAAGAGCTGTTAGAAAAGAGTGAGCAATGTCAAAAAAGTAATTTTTTCTTTTATTTTTAATCTTAGCATTTAAACTAACAGACTTTACTGGTGACAGCAGGTTTGTTACATCTAGAACATCATAGTAAAACATCATCATATTTAGGTAATTCTTCAAATGTATTTTGATGGACTAAAAAAAGGACAAAGGAAGGAAAATGGGGCATGTAGTGTGAATGGAAGAGAGTTCAGAAGCAGATTTCCAATCAAAAGTATACAGCAGTGTGATCAATAAAGGATAGGATACATACTTTCCCACCATCATCTGGATCTGGTGCTGGATTTCTGCACGGACGTTGGCTGTGATGTTACTGGCCAGCTGATCACTGGAGCTTTGAAAGTTGTCAATCATCTGTTGGAGCTGGCCAATCATCGGGTCTCGCGTCTCCTGCTCTCTCTGCTTTCTGCTCTTCATGTGAGTCTCGAGCTGCTGGATGTCTACAAAGATGGAAGTCAAAAGACAATGACTCCTTCCACACAAACAAACACAGATGAAGGTAGTCTGTGAAGTTACTGCATTTAAAGAAAATATACCATCTAATGCAAACCAAATACACAGGAGTGTAGCAACAAGCTCACAAAGGCACACGCAATACAGTAAGTATTGTTCATCATGACAGCTTCAGTAAAATAAAGCAAGTATGTTCCGAGAGGGTTACAAACGCACTATAAGGGAAAAAGACAACAACAACAACAACAACAACAACAACAAAAAAACCTCATGGCCTTGATGAAATCTGAAAAAGAATTATTACAGTTTCCCTGAGCTTGGTATTCATTTCATTAAACTTTTGAGATAAACAGCAGCAAGATAGAGGACAAAGCATCATTCCACCATTGTGAGGAAACAGAGTTCAAAGGGACGGTTCAAATGTTGACATTTAGTAACTAATGAATAGTTACTAACTTTGTTTCCGGAGTACTTGATAAAAACAAACAATTTATTTGGTCTTATGTTGTGGTCATGCAAAACAAACTTAAATCATCACTAAATTTTGAGGTTGCCTTACACTCTTGTGTTCCTTGCTTGAAACTGTCATTGATTTGCTGAAACATGGACTGACAGCCTCTCTCAAAAACAGGCAGCACAATGCTCTGGAAGGCGTCTTTGTAGGCCGCCTGGATGGGCCCCTGCATCGCTTCAGCAGCCGCTCGACCAATTGCATCTGTTGTGTTCTGGAAAATAAAAAGTAGAAGATTTGTTTAAAAGCAGTAGAGGAGACTACAGAGGGCTTAGTCTGCACAACGTCAATAAACTGTATTAACCAACTCATGGTTGTATGTGACTGCTAATCACTCAAATTGCAGTCACAGTCACCTCCTCTGCTTCTGAGTTACAGCAGTGCAGTGAAGTTGAACCGTTTGGATATGAGTAATTTAATCAGTTTATCGTTGATTCCAAGGTAAAACTTAGGCTGATTCCCTGAAGCTGCTCCTGAGATATTGTGTTCACGAGAAAGGGACGAATTGGCAGATGACCTTAGACAAACACCTCCAACGCTGGAGGTATTTTGAGCGTGGGCGTGGAGGCATGAAAATGCAGACAGATGGGGAAGTAAGCCAGCTACCTACCTTGGATTTGACCACCTTGCTGACGTTGTCTTTCAGTGTGACCTCCACAGCAGTCAGTTTAGCAGCAATTGTGTTACTCAGTTGACCTGTCACAGGCTCCAGACTCTTAGAGATCGCTGGAGAGGAAACAATTAACAAGACAGATTAGTAAAAGCGGACCTATAATTAGGCCTGTGATCAAGGAAGAGTAAAAAGACAAGAACATCTCAACCTCGAATTAGAGTGCAGGAGAGGAAAGGCAAGCAACATCTCCAAAGTCACTGTTCAATATTAGAGTCAAAGTGCAACACACCTCAGCTGCCTTTGTTATATTTAATTTAACTTGTGCCTGGGTTGACCTCAAGCATTAAGATAGCAATGTGATTTATTGATGTACTGCCTAGAGTGTACTTGATCATGTTTTCTGCAGTAGGAATATTTAGCAGTATATTTATTTCCATCTTGAAAGTCATCCTAAAATTAAAACGGTTGCTCGTTATTGATATCATGGCTCCACTAATCCATTTGTCAGAGTGGTATGAGCACACTGAGCTTATTTAATTGACAATCTACATTAAATAGATTAATAGATTTTGTCACAACAAGCCACCCAGTCAGCGCATGTCTATATTACATAAGTTAAGTTTCAACAGTGTGACGTGCTAAAATGCTGCGTCCACATTAGCACTTCCAAGTAATTTTTCTAGAGACTTCTGTCCAAAGTAGCATCTGAAAAATATGAAAAACAGCTAGATCTCATTTAACTGACCTTATCTTTACCAAGCAAAAGGCATCACAGCCAACATCTGGTGAAGAGTGGAACAGACAATCCAGCTGACCAAATCATATAACTCTGCACTAGGTGGGAGGGGGAGGAGTAGCAGGAAGAAAGAGGGATTGGAGAAGATGGGACACTAAAAAAACTGAATATTTATGGTTGTACATTTGTTGTTTATATATTTCAAACTGTGTGCTTCTTTTACTGTTCTTGTCGGTGCTGTACCTGCTGGATCAACAATTTCCCTGACGGAGACCTCCCAAGGGATTAATAAAGTCTATCTTATCTTATCTTATCTTATCTTATCATTATCGTTTTGTTGTAAGAGCAATGCCAGCAGATGTACAGTTTGGCTGGATATCCTCTTGTCTAAAATTTTGAAGTGCAGTAGCGACAATATTCTGGACACTGCTAGTGCAGATATGGACAACTGGCCTTTACGGACTGGCTGTGTTTAGAAAAGCAACTAACTGCACCATTGGGGTAGAGGACCTCAGCCTTTTGTGTTTGACCACTCTTTCAGCATGAATGGGAAAAGTTCCATGTCCACGAGAAAGCGTTAAATCAAATACTCAACACCAAATTGCTCAGAGAAGAGACTAACTTCATTTTCTGTGGGGAGCCGGTGAAAATGGCCATGGCGGATTCTTGTTGTGAACTGGAGTATTTTGGACAGCATGCATGAGCAGGAAAGCTCTTGGACTACAGCTTTTGAAATGTGTGTCAAGAGTCTTCAGAAAGTTCTCCTTGTGTGATGGAAATAGCAGCAGCCTCCCTTTCAGCACAGTTTGAAAGCAGCAGGCTTCATTAGAGGCATCATCCAGCTCTCACTAAATACCAGCAGAGTAAATGGGTGACACAGGCAACTGCGTATCCATGGCGATATTGTGAGGCAAGAGCTATTGACATTATTCTTGACAATAGTTTTTTCCCCAACTATCTGCCCAGTGTCAGTGATGTCAGGGGTACTAAGCTGCGACACACCATCTTTCCTATAACCCTGATCATGACTCCATTGTATAAAAACACTGAATCAAACATATGATTTCACTGTAAATTAAGTAAATCTAGTCCTGTCTCTGCTCCCAAATAACAAAGTAAGCGGCTCAGATATTATCATATTAGAGATTCTTAAAGCTGGTCCACTGAGATTCTTTCTCAGGGGTACACTTAGTGACAAAACACAAAGGAAAACTGGCCATCTGTATGAAAATAAATTAAAATGGCTTGTATTTATAGACCAAGTAGGCATGGACTTCAAGAGTTAGTCATATACTTCAGAGATCCCTGTAGAACATCAGAACACAAACTGGTGCTCAATGCACTAGAGAAAAAAAAAATCTTTTTAAACAGTTTCTAGGCATTTTATCAGATGTGTACAAAGGTTCTTTTCTATTAATTATCCAATGGACTCAACTCACAGGGCAAAAACCACTTAAAGTAAACTTGTACTTTATCCTAGACACTAATGAGTGAATGAAATCGTTTTGTCAGTTGCTCTCCCACATGTTATATCCCAAAACCCTTTCAATGGGTATGCAGATGACATTAAGGGATTTATCCAAAGATTAATGTGTTATTAAATAGATGTTATGTCAAATAGCTGAGTTCCTACAGTGTTAAATCTTCAGAGGTGAAAGATACTAAATGTGTCATGAAAGCTGTAGAAGAGTGTTAATCCTAAAGACCTCTACATGAGTTAAACTACTTCTGAGAAACTGGTGAACAATCAGTCTCCGGTGGTGAATGTCAGAGAGCTGAGTCTGAATATAATATCTTTGTACATGCTTAGGCCCTATGAGCTGTCAGTTGAATTGATATTTAATAAAGTATCCAAAATATTTGTGTGCTTCCTTACTTGGTGGGACTGTTTTCTTCATTTCGTCTCGCAGAACTTTGTCCATTCTGTTGGTGAGGACTGAGCTGAGGGTGTGGCTGAGCTGTTGGCTGAGCTGCTCCTGAAGCTGCTGCTGGTGATTCTGACTCTCTGCCAGAACTCGCTCAAGTCTGCGCTCTGAGGTCATTAATGGTCAAGGCTCAAAATAATAATGCTGTTGAAGGATCACCAGTGAGACCAGCATGTTCAAAAAAATGACAACGCTACAGGAGTTCCACAAGAGGAGTGTTTGAAATAGAAACCTCCTGTATACAAAACCATTATGAGCTACTTACTCACGAAAACTTCGTACTTAACGGAAAACAGGAAAGTTTTAAGTGCTCCAATTACCATCAGGCCTGAGGTTGTGTGGCTGAAGAAAAATCAATATTGCTACTGCCTGCAGGTTTGTGCTTAATTCAATTTTATGTCTGAATATTGGTATCGGAGTGGTTCACTGGGCTTGGGGTATAGAGCAGGGTTAAGTTTTCCTCAGAAAGTCTCATGGGTGGTTGATTTCACACAAAATAACTACTAAAAATGAACAAGAAAGAACAAAGGATACGTTCCTGTTCCTGGTGGTTGGTCAATACGTGCTCAACCTGAGTCATGATGGAGCTCTGCATAGCTTCAATCTGTCCACGCAATTCAGTCAACTCTCTTTGCTGGCTACGCAGGAGCATCAGCAACTCATCTTGTACGTCTACGTTTATCTGTGAGCACATGGAGAGAATGACTGAACAAAGGAGACCAAGTGGCCCAAGGAAACTTGCTGCTGAAAACCAGGAGTTGCACATTACTCAATATTTCAGATATATACACAGAAATAAGTAAACAATCTTTATATGAAAAACATTATTATAACTGAAGAGGCCATTTGCTACATAAAGCTGAAAGTTAGGTGCAATATGTTTCCTCAAGGACTTGAAAATAATTAATAGAAAAATTTAGTAACAGTAAGATGCACAGATTCTTACCTGACCAGGATCCATTTGCCTGGATTGAGATGATTCACTGAGATGAAGTAACAAAGAAACATCTTTATGAGCATCATAATACCAACTAATATTTGAACCAATTAATCAAGTTTCCAAATTGCGCTAATATGTTCATATACATGTTTCTATGTATATTAAACAATACACTTTGTCGAGTAGCTTGTATAAACTTAGTTAAGTTAAAGAATGGACATAAAAGCAATGACTGCTTCTTATTAAGAAGCAGTCAGATTTTTGCCTAATCTTTGCCTTAGCTTGACTCAAGCCAACACACCTAGCCTCATTCATTTCTCAGTTATATCTTTATGAGGTGTTAATGTCGAACAATGCATAAAAAAGGGAATTAAAATTTATTCAGACTCCACTTATCTAACTACTAAGATACTAAAATACTCCAATTAGGGACTGACTGACAATCACCCAAACAAACAAAGACTTAATGTTGGTTATTATATATCCACACAGGTTTCTCAAGTACCCGTCATCTTTTTTGGCCTTCCTCTTTAGTTTTGGTGAGCCTCGTGGTGATGTCTTCCAGTCCTTAACTTGGAGCCTGTGAGATGAGCGAGAGCCACAGTTTCCTGAGGAGGCTGCCAAAATTGCCACCTCATCATCGTGGTCACTGGGTACGTACACACGCACGTACACACACACACGTACGTACACACACACACACACACGTACACACACACGTACACACACACGTACACACACACGTACACACACACGTACACACACACGTACACACACACACACACACACACACACACACACACACACACACACACACACACACACACAAGTAAGAAAGCTGCTGGAGCCTGTGAAGCGTGCTGATGCCATGCACACTGTAATCATCTTTGAAAAGGTCAATAAAATAAAAGTGTGCCTTAAAAGGGAGCATGCTTGCTTAAATCTATCTACAATGACACTAGACATTTTCTGGGATGAAGTTCATTCGTGTTACCTCTGCTCTGCCGCCCCATCCTGACTGTCATTCTGTGCAAGGTGATAGGAGCGCCGATGGTAAGGCGAGCTCAAGTGTCTGTCCTTCTCATCTCTTGAACTACAACACAGCAAACAAATTCCGCAAAGCTCTGGTTGATTAATGACTTCCACATTGATTTTACAAGTTCAACACAGACACAGTTCCCAACACAATCCAGTCACATTGTAACTGCCACATTGTGTCTTCTTTTGTTGCAAGCCTTATCTAACAGCTCCTTTATGCTCAAGTATATCTTTGTGCCATTAATAGAACCATGAAAGGTTCTATTAATAGAAATGAAAACTGGTTTATACTTAGAGAACATTAAAGACCACATATGAGTTTTATTTTTCCAGGGCAGTGAATTGTGGAACATCTCTGAGATACTTTGTGTGGATGTGTATGTTTGTAATTGCTTAATGTATTTGTCCATGGGGGATTCTTACCAGTCTCCAAGGCCATTGTCTCGAAGACTGTTCCTGGTTTCTCTGGTGATGTCAGGTGCTGCTGGCCAAGGTGTGTGGCTAACACCACCATCAGAAGACCCTCCTCCGACTCCAGGGTTCTCTTGTGATAAGGCATTCTCCAGTAATGATGGGGTATGACTGAGTCTAGGTTCAGACTCTACCGCCCCGCCCACTGGCCCATCTGCCCCTCCAAGTTCGAGGGGCAACAAGCTTAGACATGAAAATGCAGTTGTTTGGTTAATAAATATTGTTTGAATGTTTTAATAGTTTGTGTATTTTTCATTGCTCGCAAGCATTTACAAATGTAAGCTAATTTACAAATGTAATTTGCCGACGGCTTTGTTTTGTTACGGCGCGATCTGTTAACACTTCTGTCAACACATTTTCTTCACTTGTATACTCCATTACACAAACAGCAGGCCCGGGACCATCTTTGTCAAGTAACATTGTCGTCTTTAGCCTACCCATTGTTGGCTGTACATGGTGAGGTGAGCAGGTGCAGAGCAGAAGCAGCTGAGGCCATGCTGTCTGTTTGGAGAGCAGAGAGCGGTAAGGAATCCAAACTGGACACCAGCCCACGCTGAAGCTGCAGGGTCTGAGATGCAATCTCTGGCATGTCTTGAGACATGGCTGTGGAGGCGGAGGAGATGACATCTGGGGAACGGGCCCTTGTTGGCGAGGCCAGTGGTGGTAAGAGGGGGGAGTCCAAGACCTGAGGATTGTCAAGTGCAAGAGGAGCATTTGGGGATACCAAAGCCTGGACAGAGAAAAGAAGAGTCTATCAGACAAAAGATCATCCCATTACAATATTACATGACTGACGGGAGAGTGTGTCAGTGTGTCCTGCCTGCAGGTTCTCCAAGCCAGGTAGTAGCACAGCAGAAGCAGCTCTTGGGCTGCTAGTGGAGGCAGAGAGAGTGAGACTACTGTTGCTACTGCTGCTGTTGTTCTCTGCTCTGTTCGGACTCTGACTGACATCATCTATAGCTCTGGACAAACACAGACAGACAGACATAATGTACTCACACAAACATGCTAATGCAAGTGAGCAAAAAAGATAGTAATACATTATGTAATCATTATAAACAGGATTTACGTGTACAGTTAAGCTAAGATCAAGCATGTCAAGCACAGCACTGGGGAGATACAGAAATTCGGCTTCAAGCCGTAATTTCAGAGGAATACATTCTTTTAAAGCAAACCAATATCCAAATGGAAGGACTGTAGCTCTATAGCTCAGAATAGTCACTAGTAATCACTGTTCTGCGAGACATAGAAACCAACCTGTTAGTTGAGTCAGAGTTGCTGCTGATAGCTGTTACAATGGTCAGACTGCTGGCACTGCTGCCAGGAGATGCTGGTACCTAAAAGGAGAAAAATAGTTATTTAAGCAGAAAATATAAAGAGGGGCTTGGCAGGGCCATCCTTTGTGATGTTCATCAGTTGACAGTTTGCAGGATATTCAAAAACTAAACCAAACTAAAGCATTCTGCAGACAACTAGAATAGGTCCCAATATACAAAAAAGGTTGTTCAATAACTTGAATTTCATTACATGGATGAAACTGAAGACCTGATTAATCTTGCTGGTTATCTAATAAAATTGTACATTCATATAAACCCAAACATCTGAACAGCAGGTATTCTGTTTTGTACAGACTGGATTAACAGGGTTATGAGTGTGTGTCTGCTAAGTGCTGGCAACAGCACTCTGCCGAGATGTGGGAGGAGGTGCTATGCAGGGAATAAAATGTTGCTAGGTGACAAATAAAAGCATGTTTGAAACATAGTGCTCATCTGACAGAGCTGAAGTGTGTCTGACCCTTTTATAAACTGCATGCTGAAACTCGTACGTGAACCAAACTGCCCAGTAGCAAAATACAGATGGCATATGGCTTCATACCGAAGTACTCGGTGTCATGAAGGCATCAGGAGTCATAAGCTTAGGCATCGGTCCACTGCCAGCAGCAGAGTTTGGGAGGAAGTCAGCAGGAGCAGGAAGAGATGGGATCTTCCTTAGGTCAGTCTGAGAGCCACTTCCTGAGTCCTTGTCAGAGCTCTGGTCAGTGAGATGGTCTGAAAACCCTGCTGGAAATACAAAAAAAAAAAAAACACTTAAGTTGCAATGTTTGTAACATATATGTGCTTTAATCTTTAGGTCAAGCCAATAATAGCACACAAGGTGTAAGGGGGAAACACGGTAAAAAATTGCATCGATGTCTACTGGTCTACAGGCACTACTTCTCTTCATTCACGCTGGCTGATTGATAATACCTTCATACTTATTCTTAAAACTGTCAAAATTGAGAGACAATGCCAGTTATATTAACCAGCTGTTCAGTTCGATAAAGCTAAAGCTCCACTCCTCTTTCCTCTAGAAACCTTCACAGGATCCTCTCCATGGATTGAGTTTTTTCCTTCACGTTGGTTTATTCTGAATTCTTGTTACTGTGACTTACCAAAGCCATCCTGGGAATCAGAATGAGGCAGGAAGACCGCAGAGCTGGACTCCATATTGGGTTGAAACCAGATTTGGACATCCTGCAGACTCCTAAATGTACACAGACACACAAACACAGAAATTTAGGACTGTTACACACCTCAAAATGGATGAGCCACATGCCTCCAAAATATGAAATAGCATGACTGTATTCATTTGAATGTTAGATCAAACACCCATCTGTGGTAATTTGGTATTTATTTATTATCACCTGCCTTCGATATTCAAACCAAAGTAAGATAATATCAGACAGTGAGTAGGGACTTACTTGGTGTGAACACAATAGAGTTTAATCTGGATCCCAGACTTGGACTCTGTGGGTCCTTGAGTGCCCTCTGAAAGTAAACAAAAACAAAAAGTGGTACCTTGTTCTGTGGATCAATCCTACATATTTTATGTTTTAAAAAGGGAAAACAATGCAAACTTCAATTCAGCGTTGTTCCAAAAAGTCACCAAATGAAAACAGAAAGCTAATAAATAACTTTGTTTTAAAAGTTAATTGTGTGTGGTAACTCGTAGAATATCTAAATGACTTACAAATATCGTTAATGGAAAAAAATAACAATAAAGTGTAAAGAAGCTCATTTGTTTGTTTGTTTTTTTTGTTGTTTTTGAATAGTGCAGTGCATGCATATAATCATGTACCTGTAGTCATGCTCTCACTCTCCTCCTCTGCAGGAAGGACCTCAGTATGTCGCAGTCGGCTGTGGGTTACATCCCGGACTCCGAAGCTGAGCACAGGATGAGTCAGGAGGAACTCGGAGACAGCTGTGAAACTGGCTTTCCCTTTCTCCAGATCCTGCCGGAGCTCCATTGCATACAGGACCTGGCAAAGAATGACATCAGTGATGAAGCATGAAGTCAAGCTCGCCATAAATAGATAAGACGTAGAAAGTTTCAGATTCCAAGTCCACAACTTTTTCTTGCATGCGGCCTTCCAAACAAACTTAATTCAAACCAACTCTGTGAGATGAGGTATAGACAAGATTTGCTTTAATTTAAATGATATTTAATTCAATGGAATGACTTCCTGGCGGAAGATTTGAATTTAACTGAAGGAGGCAGTTTCTCTTCAGATTAATGCAAAATGTTAATTGGCTGACACAGAGTAATTGAACAATTAACAAACTGTTTTGACATTTGTATCATATCAAGGAATTGATACAACAACATTGTGCTTACCTTTCTCTGTACATCAGTGAGGATGAGATACTCAGCAGAAAGGTCCAGGCTAGCCTTCAGACTTGGCAGAGTTGATGAATTGAAGGGATCTGGAGAGAACCTATGAGAAGAAAACACTCCATCATTATGTCTTTAATGCTAATTAGTGGCATTTGCTTTGGATAATAGAATTTATCATTTTTACATTTTTTGACTTAGAAGTCAATTTTGACTGGTCTGACACTAACTTAATGGTAAGATGTCAGACAGCATTGAATTTTCAGGGTTCTGTCCAGGTAAGGTGAGATTATATTGAAAAAAAAAGAAAAAAAAATCAGAAAGAAAAGAAAAAAAGATTTGATAAGATTTTAAAAAGATAAACCAAAAGGAATAACCTGATGGTCTGTAAACAGGTCCAGGAAACAGTGCACCACATCTTCAGCTCCTGATTCTGATCTGCTCCAGTAATGAGGAAGCGCCAGAAAGGAACCCTACAAAGAGAAAAAGCAGAAAGCACCAGAGGTGACAAATGAGAAAGACACCCTTAGATTTGTCCATGTACTGCACGTCTCCGTGTTTCCTGGAAGCTCTGTGCGCAGCCATGATTACTCACTCTGGGTCCTGCCTCTTGTGGTTGTCACAGAAAAGAAGGCAAGAGAGGGGACGTCCTCCATGAGGACGTAATTCATGCAGACATCTAAATAGAGAGAGAAAAAGTGAGAAAAGGTGATTAGAAGATGGCGAGAGGGAAAACCAAGAACACAAAAAATGTATCACACACGATAAACATTCTCAAACACACATTTAGAAAATATCTCCCTTGCATACCTGGGCTTGTCCTGTCCTCCTTCTATATAAATCTGCCAGAACTTGATGTATCCATCATGGCTGGCTGTCGCTAACACAGTTCCATCTGGAGACAAGGCCCCTTCACTGACCCGCTGAAGAGACAGGAATAAACTTCAAAGGTCAATAGAGTAAGGAATGTATTGAACAAGCTCCCTCAAAAACAGTCAATCAAAAAATGTATGGTTCACCTCGCATCACTTAAGTGTAGTATACTGAGCAAATACTAGTTATTTCCTAATTAGCATTTTGATAGAAACGTAACAGTAGTGTTGGATATGGTTCCTCACCTGAGTATGTCCCTTCACTGTGATGAGGCCTTCCTTCAGTTCTGTGGCATCAACAGGCCAGTTAGTGTTGTTGGCTCTCAGCACTTCCAGGTCCCACACCTCAGCCTAAAACAGAGGAAAAAGAAAATAAGGAATGGATATGTATAGTTGGATTAGATTTTTTTTTAAATCTGATTATTTCATTTATTTTTATTTATTAGCTCTGTGAGGAACTCCTGCAATTTTGTTTTATCGAATATACAACAATAAAGACATTTAATTTATATATAATAAATTTAACAGGTTTGTAATAGTTAATCACTTTTTTTGAAGATGTTAACACACCTTAATAGTCTGATTATTTTCAAAATGTGTGATAAAACTGGTGTTTTACAATTCAGTAAAACAGTGACTAAAAGTCAGCATTTGAAAACCCCCCATTCCCTACTTTTCCTATCTTCTTAAATTAGGTTCAGTAACAAATACTACTGGATCAGTCTAATTTCTTTCCATGGGTCAAACACGTCTGAGTGAAATGCTGATACCCTGTCTTCATGTAGAAGAGCCAGAGTCTGGCTGGTGTCATCCTGGCTCTCCTCATTGTCGTCCAGGATGAATGGACACCAGATGAGGCGACGGTGGGAGTTCAGTGGAGTGTCTTCTGGTCGTCTGATATGAATCATTATCTGATCTCTGCAGAAAACTGGAGTAAAGGAAATTAGGAGAGAGTACCACTTCTCAGAGAACCTGTTTCTGCTATTTCTGTGGTAAAAGCTGTTGCGTTTGGTATTTTAGCCAGATATATAAAAAGTACAAATACAATTAAAACCAGCTAATGTACACACACAGGCAACACCCTCCCACACGATTTCTACAACATGTCAGGATACACTATCTTGTTTCCAGTGCAGGTGAGTTGCCAGACCATCAGGTTGCCTGCTTCATCTACACAACCCAACAGGGAGGAGTCAAGATGGGCAAAAGCCAGATCTGTGACGGCCCCAGTAAATCCTTTCAGTAGGGAGCGCTCAGCTAAAGCCAGACTCAGGACACGAATCATTGCATGGTTGTTGGCTCCTGGAGAAAGAGATTAATTTTAGAGAAAGCTAAACCAAGAAGTAGGTATCACAGCAGTCAGTGCAGGTAAAATTATTTCAGTAACAAGCGTAGTACCTGATAAGCAAGCAAATACCAATTTATTCCGTATAACTGAATAACATATTGACAATGTATTTTGACCATTCATTACCATCTTTTACATGCATGATCAAGTAGTCATGAACAAATGGAAACCTTGTTGCTTTTATTGAAACACATAAATGCTAAATAAGCATTTAGAAGCCAAGCGCCCATTTACTTCCAAATCCTTGTGGTATGTGCACTCTTTGTTTAAAGATCCAAATCATCAACACATCTCAACACATTTCAATACTGATGTAAATCCACTCAAATAAAATTATAATTTTAAATAAAATATTGTTTCAAATGGAACCTTGTAAAGCACAGAGCCTTAAAAAAATATGCGTAACTGCTTAAATTTTTACTGTCTGGACTAAACATGGACAAAGGAATTAAACCATGTACATGGTTACTGTTTAAAAGGACACGAAAAATCTCAAAGTCCAAGATAAAGGCAGCATTTTATGAGCAACACATACGATTTGCTAACAACCTAACTGTCTGTTATATTAATTTGTATTATATGCACATCACTATCATCAATAACATCTTGAGTGGTATTGTAAATAAATAAAAAAATTAAAAATAACGTTGGACTCTCACCTCTAATGGCATAGGCCAGGAAGGAGTTGGACACAGCTATCAGTCTACCATAATAATACTTGTGCTCCCAGTCAAACTTGGCAACTGGCTGAATCTTCACCTGAATAGAGAACAAGTTACCATTCAACATTAGTAAATATTTTTTTCAAAGAGTTCATGATGACTTTTCTAAAAAGTGGGATGTGACCTTTAACAGTCAAAGCCATTCAAAAGAATTGAATAGCTGACAGAATGAAGAGTGCAGTGATCTGCATCTGCATCAACATCCTGTTGAGTCATCACTGTCATATTATATAAAAGTGCAATAATATAAACGTTTATCTTAGGAATATAAAAATTTGTGGAAACAAATCATTTTAGGTGGCCAGCAGCTTGAATGTGCTACTTTGTTATTGCAGAAGTTCAACAAATGTGTGATTTACACACACACAGGACAGCACTGTTTTGTAGTTTATGGTCGCAGTTCTTACCTTGTTGCTGCCTCGTGCTTTACTGTTAATGCTGGAGTCTTGACTTGCGACAATCTCCACATTGTTTGAGGTAATGGGGATACAAGTAGATCCATCATCACCAGAGAGACAGCTGATATTGAATCACATGAATGTCAGTACAAATATGGGTTCAGTTTCTTGAAAATTCAAAGTATCTACAAATACTACTCTGCCAAGTTTGTTAAGTAACTGATTCTAAACACCCACTCACATTATCTGGCTCTCCTGAGGGCTGCTGATATCTGTGGAGAGGGGTCTGGTAGACTCTGACATGGTTGACCGATCCACGCTTGCCAGAATGCCAGCTGTTCCCAATAACCCATTCAACTCTCCATTAAAAGATAGCTTTCTCTCACTGTCACTTGATTGCGCATCTGAACAAGGAAATTTCATGAATTTACACACAGTACACACTGTAAATAATGTGAATTCAAACTCAGTAAGAAAACTCCAACCCTGCAGCAGCAAGGTAACCGTTTGTTCTAAAGATTTGTATTAAGTTGACTAAGAAAGCCTCACTGACAATAATGTAACTTATAGGTGTAAATGTCACAATACTTAAAATGCCATGAAGAGCCTGAATTGCAGAAATTCATATTCTTGTTGAATTCCATTAAGATTAGCTTTTAGATTTCCAAGAAAAGAGGTGAGTGTATATACAAAATATACAAATTTAAGAAGAAGCAGTAAAGAATGAACGTCACTTCCTGGCACAAGGAATTAAATGCTTTGGTGTAATTTGTTTGTTTTCTAAATACTAAGATACAATCTCATTTAAAATACAAAATTAATTCAGAGAGACAGCCTATTAACACACTAGAGGAAGAAAAACTGTTTCTGCAAGATGCCAGTTACACATTATCTCTTGCAGACATTAATCTGCTCCCTTCATATTAAAGCATGACACCAATACAAAACACCAAATACTTTTTTTGCACACACTTTTTGATTATTTCATGGCAGAGAAAGCACAGTGGAACTGATGAAACTGATAATAACAGCGCTCACAAACGTGTCCACGGTACCATTGTGAATTCATGATCACAGCACAGGGAATGCGGCGCAATGTTATTTTTCTTTCGAGATCAAAATGGTGCAAATACTGCAACACAACGGTAAACAATGTTAGTGCAGAAGCGGGACGTTCAGTTCACAACACATTCAGGCGAAGTTGAGGACACCAGTGCTGCTTTTACTCCCGACTTCCCAGCAGCTGACAGTATCTTTGCTCGATGCCATAGCGAGCTTCTGAATGTGTGTGTCATGTGCTGGAGGTGCCACAAACAAATGTGATATCAGTATAAACAATTTAGCGAAAAAATAAAACAACGACCTTCGTACGCACTTTCAATGGCTCAAGCTAATGCTCCGTGGCGGTGAAGTAGCACTGCTAAATGAAAAACTAAACTCCGGTTAATGGTCCCTGTATATAAACAACACATGAGCAGGATTCATTTATTTATTTATTGTAGACTAACTGAACAATTTCACCTTTGTCGCCAGGTAAGAGCAGATATAGCTTCACTACACCAGAAAATAGACTGCAACCAAGCTAGCTGTTAGCGCAGCTAGCAGTTAGGACGGTGAAATACTTTGCACTTAGCTTAGTTAGCTTTCTAAACACTCTCATGAAAAGCGAACGCAAACGCAGCTGTGCCTGAATGAGTGTGGATTTTAATGAGTAAAAGCCGTGTTTTGGCGTGGAGGCGTTGAGATAACAGGGCAGTGAAACTACAGCTACGACGCTAAATTCACTTCTATGAGGCGGCGTGCTAAAGCAGCTAGCACAGTTAGCTTGCTAGCCTTCGATTAGCCGCTGCGGCCTAAAGCAGCGCAGCCGTTTTTCACTCCCGGTCCGACTCACCGGTGCTGTTGCCCGGACGGTCGAGCTTCAGGATGTCCCGGAGATGCTGGGTCGCACCCTCAATGTCTATATTAGAATTGGACGCCATGGGTGAGGGAAAGGGGGAGTCTGGGTTTATTAAGGGGGAGAAAATAATTTCTTGTTTGATGCGACGCTGTCAATGTTCACTTCGTTCACCCAGAGCAACCGTCTAAACTTCCGGCGATGTCCGCGCTGTGAAGTCCGACTCTTCGCTGCGCCATGTGATTGGTTCCTACCTCAAAGTCTGACGAGGTTAACGCATCAACATTAAGTTTCATTTAAGTAAAAATGAAACCTAAAATCTATATGGTCATTGTAAACCTATTTCTGAAAACGTTGGAAATTTTATCATCAGCTTAATCGACAACAATTCCCGTCTGCTGACGCTCACTTTAGTTTGTTTATTTATAGTTTGGATTGAAAAAAAAATCCCTTAAATCATCTGAAAACACATCTGTTAATTCTTATTTTTTAACAGGCAACACCAAGGGAGCTAGGGGAGAATGGGTGTAAAAGTGGCCAGTGCTTAAAAAAAAAATACATTTTGACATTTAATTGTACACATTCAATGTTACTGCAGAGTTTTATTGACTAATGTATGTATTGTAATCTCCAAGGAAAAACAAACTGGTTTGCATTCAAAAAAGTTGATTATCTATTTGCTTCTTCCTGGATGCCGAAGGGCCCCCTGGTGGCACAGTATTTCTTTTCTTATCAAAGGCTGCCTGTCTTTGTTGTAAACCACAAATCCGCATCTGTACAAGGCAGGTTTTTGGCTTCTTACATAAAAAAACAAACTTTTTTTTCAGTGCAATGACACACGATTGACTATATTTTGTGTTTAACTTCAGGAAAAAAAAATACAACTTTGCAATTAACGGAATGGTTCTATTGGTTTGGTTACTGCTCAAGTGAAAGAGGTTCATTTTGGAGGCTTCAGTAGCAGTGCTGTTGAACTGTATTTTATTATACACAAGGTGGCTTGTTACTGATCGATTAAATTTGGTGAACAAAATAATTCTTCAATGCAGAGTTGAAGTAATAGCTCCCAAGGTTCAAGCTCCTGAGCATCTGAAAGCTACTACTTTGAAATGCAACTAATGTTATTTCATCACAAGGAGGCCTCGGTGCAGAAATTCATCAGCAAAACCTAACAGTATCTTTTGAGTAAATTATGTATTCATTGCAGAGATAATCTCTTACTGTTTCAACACATGAATCATTCTGCTTCATATGATTTGGGCCATACATTAGATGCGTGACCACTTATTGAACTGAGAGTAGTGCAACAGTAATCACGTGGGAACACATACTATTACTGTCAGGTGTCAACTATATGCAAGACAAAGATTGCTATTTTCAAATTACTTCAATATCCAGTGTCATCTCCGGCCAACATGACGTTATGATTCAACTTCTCTCTCTGTTCTTCAATTAATGGTGCCCACTGATAGGGTACCAAAGAATCGACCCAATATCAGTGTGCTGCCCCCTTTCTTGCAAAGTAGCATGAGGCAAAGATTGCTCTGACAATAAAAAGTGAATCAGTAGATGGACCCTTAACTACTAAAACATAAGAAACTAGAAAAAATGTGAGCTGTTCAAATCTATCTGATACCCAATCCACTCATGAAGCAGCTCATTATCAATTCAATAGACCTATGGCTGGAATATTTATTTGACCTTTTTCTCATTAAAAATTTCAATATGAATCAGGTATTTTCAGTTATCCAGCTGAATGCCTGTGTTGTCATGTCACCCAGAATAATAAAGTAAAAATATGTACTTAATATGTAAAAGTCAACACTTGTATAAACTATGAACACTCATAGTAAAGAAATAAAGACTGGGAAAACATTTAGTCCAAGAGAATGATATGGAGACAAAGCCACACCATTAAGAAAAAAAGTCCAGGTTTATTGTGTATCGTGGCTGTAGTCCATGTTAACTGCCAGATATGTGACAGAGCAAGAGTGAGACAGAGAGAGAAAAAGAGAGAATATGAAAGATCAGAGCCAATCATGAAGCAAGGTGAAACTTTACGACCTGAAACCATGATTCTTTGGTTTGCAAGAGCAAAACCTTACATGGAGGATGTAAGAAAATGAATCATGGCAAAGTTAACAGATGTGGTAACTGGAGATAAAACTTAAACACACTAAAGCAAGCTAAAGTCAACAACAGAAGTGGCATCTAAAAACAAATAAACACAAGAAGTCAGAACTGAGAAAGCTGACTCTGGACCTGAACATGGATCTACAAACCAGTCAACATTCATGTTATCAGAACTGAGTTGACAACAGTGTAGTCAACAGTAAAGTAAAATGGGTTAGTATAAAGGAGGACAGCATAGCAGATATGGATATGAGTTAATGGCGTCAGTTAGCTGTTTCTCATTCTGGTGGCTTGAGTGTAGTATTGCAATGAGGGAATCCCAGCGTCATGCAGATCAGCGGGGTGGCAGACAGGGGCGTCTGATTGGTCGGCCGGCTCTCAGCAAAGAAACACATCGCAGTTCTACTGGCTGGGGTGGTCTGAAAACCCACCTGGATGAGGTTCAGTGATTGACATCTAGAATCCGGTGCCTGCTTGTTTGTCAAGCAGGCATAAATGAGACAGCAGGAAGGAGGGATGAGTGTTCTCTCTTCTCCATCCTCAACTTCTCCCTCCCCTCCCTCCACACTTTACACGGTGCCCTTCACTATGGCCGCCCCTGCCCCTCTGAGTAGGGTGGGAGCTTAGCCAAAGTTATGAATGGCCAGCCGGAACATGTCATTGGTGCACACCCATGCATCATTAATGTTCTTGAGGATGAAACTCTGATGGAAACCCATGATGGGGTCATCATCTGCCTGCAGACGCACACAAACAAAGAAGAGATTTAGGATAAAGAGCATACTTGAGATATAGGCTAAAGCAAAAGCATCAAAACAAATCTTAGTCATTTCTTGCAATGTCTTGTTTTGTTTTTTTAAACATATATTCAAACTGACTAGATCAAAGAAAGTCAAGTGTTGCTGGAGAAGGTGAAACTAACTGCTAACACTGGAGAAGTCATGTTACTGTTACACTCAGTTTTATCAGGTTCACCTACCTTAAATACTCAGAGTCTCAAAACAACAGTCCTACAGTACTTTCCTGTCTTAATTAAGATTATAATGTTGAGTCTGTGATGGTGTTAAAACAGTTTTACATTACACAAAAATGTTTGTTATTGTCTATATTTCTCTTTGATATATAAATTAAAATACAGTTTGCAGCACAATACATGCAGCTTCCAAAATGAAAAAACAAAGTCCAGTTCAACGCAATAGACATAACAACCTTCATGAAAAAGAGGATTTTTTTTTTTTTCGCTGAAAATGTACTTGTGTAGTTTTGTTAAAACAAAAAAATTAAATAAATAAATATCAAAGCCACTAAAAGTGACCAGGATTATGGGAAGAGGAGGAGCTTTTGAACAAAGCTTTCACCACCTTTGTGTTCAACTGTCAGAAGCATTAAACAGAGAGGTGCTCTTCTGGGTGTGTCAGGCACCAAGTGTGTAGATATATCTGACAGAACTTTTTGGCAGGGCCTCCACACTCATTTATGTAGTTGTTAATGAAAGAAGAGTAATTACACCCTAATAGGATGATCTGGATGTGTGGTGTCTGAAATGATTTGAAACAGGTCCATATGTGAATGACCATATTTATTTGAGAAGTGAAGTTAATGGCAAAAGACGTAAAATATATGACTGAAAAAGGCATAAAAAACAGCGGGACTTACTTTTAGCTGTCCTACAACCATACTCAATATGCAGCAGTCTGGAGTTGGCTGGTGGTCTTGCGCTGTTATACTATGCGCTATTTTTGTGAATGGGAGACTCTGGCACAATAAAGAAGGAATACACAAGAGGAAGATTAATTCCAGTGTATCAGACGGAGTGCAAGTTTATAACAAAATACTGTGATAGGTCAGGGAATAACCCGCCACCTGTTACACATGCCCACAGCAAGTAGAGACAATTTACCAAACGAACTCACAGAGAGTTTCTCAACGATTGCTCTTTTTCCCTGGAACTGTTGGCCCTCCCACGTAAGGCATGATGCATCGATCTGTGAAGAGCATAAACAACAGTGTTCATTTCTACACTGGTTAATGGCCATGTGGTTTTCCTTGATTACACTGTGAATAAAAAAAGTTCTTAAGTGTAGTAGGCTTATTTTCATTTACATTCAACTCGGTTCATTCAATACTTAAATAAATAATAAAAATAATTTAAAAGCTAATTTGGGGTTTTGAATAAACCTTTAGTCCAACTAATGATTATTGTCAATTTGCTGATTAAATGTGGTTTTATATTGCCTTTTCTGAAGTGCAATAAAAACTGAAAACCAATGCAGGGTGATGCAATTAGCTCAGTAAACAATGTTCATAGCTTAGATCCCAAAACAAAATGTGTACTAAAATGAAAGCATATTCACATATATGGATCCCAGTTGTGCTCTGTCAGAGTCAAACATCTGGTAGTAGTGTTGCACGAAGCTGGATCCTATCTGCTCCCACAGAGGCTGGTCCACCATCCTGAATCACCCTACAACACACTTGGAGGACGGAGAAAGGAGTAGATGAGAGGCAGAAAAAAAAATGAAATATAAGTATTAAGATGATCATATGCTACAGCCTCCCCAGCCATGAAATCTCAACCCCACAAGATAAAACGAGTCTAAAAGGATTTATAGACACTACCATGAATTTTCCATCACACATTTGAACCCATTTAATTCAGACAGAACTTCAGTGTTGACCCCGTTTAAAAAGCAACAAGAACACAAAGAATTGAAAAGCAGACTTTCGCTGAGCACACCTTTACACTGGTTGACAGTGACAGCACAAGTCATGTGCTTCCACATTACGATGAACTGTTGTTGCTGGAACAATCTGAGGGCTGAGGGGGGGTGGGGGGGGGGGATTAGCATGAAAAGTCCAAATAACATACCATAAACACCGCCGGACATTAATACTGTAGTAGCTGAGCTCTCACCGTCCAGGCTGGGTGATGGCAACACACGAAAAAGCTCATTAATGGCTAGTTGTCGCTAGCTAACTAGCTGCTAGCTACAGTCATGTTTGCTAACGTTGACTAAGCCGTTGGCAGACAGTTCGCCTACCTAGCACGCCTTCCCGCCAGCTAATGATAGGCGACAGATACATTATATTTCCAAACGTTAGATAACCGGCTCGCTGGCGTTGGCCTTTTGGCTGGTTGCTAAAAATATCCTCATCTTTCCCAAGTGTTGATGCCTCCGTCGGGCCCGCGCACAGACAGCTCTGGATCCCCGGGGCAGCTACCCTTCATAGGCGTGCCCGACGTCAGCCCTCAGCCGGGCAGAAGCAGCCGATTTAACTACTTATACTCCCTCAGGCTCGTTCAAATGTCAGGCTAAACTAGCGCTTTTTGTTTTCGCACATCTTTCCATTCACTGTTCCCCGAGCGGGCTCCCTAAAAAGAAGTGATAAAAACTTACCTCTTTCCAACGCCGAGGCCGGCTGCACGATCGCGAAGTGCCGTGTCCGCTACTTTACGAGGGCACGTACGAAGGCACCGTAAGTGGCGCAGGGGATTGTGGGTGTTGGAGTCTTCGTATACAAACTTTCAAAATTGTGTTTTGATGTGGTTCGTAAGTCGTTTGTTCTGTCGTTGATTATTTAAAAAGTCTATTAAAGCTGATACACACTGATAAAAAAAAAAAAACAACCAAACTTCTAATCCAAGGAAAGCTCCAGGTAACAGCTATCTGAAATCACCTTTCATGTATTCAGACTGAGAAGACAGCAGAAGTCTAGCATGAAGGATCTGGGATTGATTCCTGAGGCCTTTCTGTGTGGATTTTGCACAATCCAAAGACATGCATGTTAGTTGGTGACTGTTAATTGCCCATAGGTAGTCCTGAATCAAATGTTGTTTGTCTCCCTATGTGCCAGTGATAGACTGGTGACCTGTCTATTGTGTATCCTGCCTTTGGCCCATGTCAGCTAAGATGTGCCACAGCACCCCTGATGGATAAGCAGTATAAATGAGATGAGAGATACTCTTTTCTAAATGTATCATGTCACATTTTATTGAGAGATGATATTATGTGTCTATTTCAAACGCTGTGACAAAGAATTGTGTCAAGACACAGATCTGGGGAAGGCTTTAAAAACACGTCAATTAAATTCAAGATTCTTTATTTGTCTAAATATTGCAATCTGCATCTTCCTCAGATCCTTACATGAAGAAGAACACCCATAATCTTCTGAGAGCCGGCTGCTTGGCCAAACTAACAACCTTGGTAAGAATGGTGACTATGAACCTGATGATTACGCTGGCTGAGCACCAGAGATCCCATTTGCAAGAAGGATAAAGCTCCATAGAAGGCAACCAGTTCTAAATATTATGTCTGGTTTCCTTCACATAACATACAGACTCTATGCCACTCTGCCATAAAGCTGGTGCAGTGTTGCAGCAACAGTGATTTGATTTTCTTTATTTGAATGGACACAACTTCTCTCAAGCCAATCACATTTACTTTGCACTGTGTACATTTTTCTTTTTTCACTCTTACCTCCTAATTATCATCTGCTCAAAGAGATGAGATGAGAGCTGAAAGCACTTTGCTATCAATGACTTTCTTCTTTGCAATCTCCCCAAACAGGTGCTTGGTTGGCCCTGAACTACTGGTCTGTCAGTGTGTGTGCACATTTCCAGTTTTGGTGACATCCCTGAGTAGGAAACTCATGTGCATTTCTTTGACTCAAACCATCCAGTGAGCACACAATAACAAGTCCATCAGAAAATGCAGCTGTTGTGACATTAACTTGAGAGATTTTTAGCTACTGTGATGCAAAAAGTTCAGAAATGTCATGCAATTAAATTTACATTAACATTCATCGCTGTGAATTTCTGAAAGGAGTTTAACTTGGGTGGCCACTTTATCAGCAACAGTGTATTCATTAATCTGTGCCTCCAGCCAACTCACTGTACTTACTGTGCCCATGCAGATTAAGTCCTAAATAGTGAATACCATTTACACTGCTATCTGCTTTCAAGCTGTAGGTCACACATACAGGAATATAAACTATAATTTAACTGATACTTCACATACAAGTCCACGTGTAAAGAGGAATAAGCAGTATGTAAGTCATATCAACTACCTAAGATAAATAGATTCATCCAAGTGCTGTCTCTCTAGAGCTGGCTTTTGTCAGGCTAAGGTAATGCTTTTGTAAGGGCTTTGATGACTCTGATGATCCACTAAACACAAGAGGACCCTGGTTAAAACACCAAGTCAAACAATGTTTCTACCAAGAAGTGAAACACAACCCAAATGCCTTGGCACAAGGCCCTGAAAGGTTCTTCAGGGTTTCTTCAACAAAGGTTGTCACATTGGTTGTTTTCAGTGACTGAGACATGCATAGAAAGTTGCTTCAAGTAAAGACGTGTCTAAAGCAAGGTACATTGAGTGTCAGACAGGGTTGTCTTAGAACAGACCCATAAAGTACACCGTGATTGAATGTAACGCTTTGGGTATGGTGTAAAATATAAAATATAAAATATTTCTTGAAAAGGGACAAATACAGTGCTACTTCTTACCCAGCAGTAGCAGTATTGTAGTGAAATTATGTGTATGTATAGTTTTGTTTTCACACGTTACTACACAGATAATTCAATACACAGTCCTGCTAATGGTAGTATTTTATAAATGCCTCTAATGTGCTAAGAAATGTAGGGTATGAAGGCAAGGCTGGCTTCAAGGACCCACAAGCTAATAGACATGAATGTAAACAGTGAAAGATTTCCTGTGCTTAAAAACATCTGCAATAATGAGGAAGGAAAATAATTTAAAACATTTGTTAAAAATCAATAACACACATTTAAGCGTGTAAGACAATTTTTGTTTGCTTACAAGAAAACTCCTCAGGGCACATTTAAAATGATTAAAAGCTGAAGTGTTGAAATACAGATTAAAAAATTAAAAAAACATTTGAACATTCAGAAACCATGTGTTTATAGTTAATTCTCTTTTGATATGTTTCCTTTTGCTAAATGACATTAAACTGCTGTACACAACTCACATGACAGACAGCTTTTTTTTTATTTGGTTTGGCAACATTTGGGGTTGTGGTGCCGTTACAATAGATGGGATTTGCATGTTTTTCATTGTAAGTAATTATTCACAGAAAACCAAATTCCTGTTACATATTATTGCAATTATCTCAACAGCGGTTATAAATGTGTTTTGAGCACAATCAACAATTTATAATTGAAGGACAAGTTTTGCAGTTTGTTTTTTTTTTATGTCATGCAGACCTACCTGCTTAAATTACGTAATATGACCATTACAACATTATATCAGCTGCTGAGTGGAAAAATATTTGATGCAGTGTTTTCCTCTGATTGGTCAAGAGCTGGAGGTAAGACTGCCACGCCAGCTTCTGCAAGCTGTTGAAGCATTAAGAGCACAATTTAAGGGAGGAAAATATTGAACTACACATTAGATCAGTCACATAAGTTTATGTGGTTACAGCTTCTATAAAAAATGGGTTTTTATATTCTCAGAGTCACATTTTCTGAATTGCATCAAGCGACATCAGACTGAAATAGTGAAACCTCTGCTACACGTACCAGGCTGTTGGGTCTCTGGGAGGAGATGATGTCATTGCTTCTGTCTGGTTCACTTTGAACCAAAGTCACAAGTACATCTGTTTCCTCATGTGGCTTCAGTGGCGATGCTGCTCTAAAGATAATACACATGTACAAGAACAACTCTCTTCAACTTAGAAACAGATTGTGAGGCGAGAACTAGAGAAAATCTGCTATTCCATTCCACTGTCTGCTAAAGGGTTTCTAATTTGTGAAAGTTTTTTTCTCCGATTTGAAGCTACAAGGATAGTGCATGTTTTACAGATTAAAGAGCCCTTTGGTGAAAATGTGTGGTTCTGGACACTACAATTAAAACTGACTTGACTAGAATTGTGTGTGTACTTTTCTTTCTTTTCACCTGTTCTCTTGGATATGGTTGGATGTGCCGTTTTCAGGGTAATCAGGGTTGTCAGGGTCTTTTAGTTGGCTGGATTCGGTCTGCTTTTGGCCTAGAAACACACTTGTATCCATCTGAAAAACAGTTTGTTCAAGAAATAATTAACATTGCATGCTTTAAAAAATAGATATTTATTGATTTAGATGAAAAAATGTATCAATACCACTTTCATTAGTCAATTTTCTACAAAATGAGACAGGAAATGATTTTAGTTGGTAGGGATTATAATACATGACCACTGTTACTGTACAGTTTGGGGAGACCAACATACTGTGTGCATGAAATGATGATAAGAGACTGCCTGCACAGCGGTGGATTCATGTATCTCAGCCTGCATGCTGCCTCTTTTGTGGAGCTCTAACAGGGTGTCATACTCGCTCTTCAACTGATCAAAGTCATTCTGCAGTGTCTTCAACTAGACAGGAAAAAACAAACAGAAGAAATAAAAAAGTAATTCTAAGTGTAAGACTTTAGATATTGACTTGTATGTGCATGCTGCAATGTGTATACAGTACATCTCTCTGTATGTGCCACCTGCAGGAGTGTCTGTTTTTGTGTTTCTTCCAGGATATCCCAATTTCGTCGCGGGACAACATCCCAGTACTTCGCTTTTGTCCTGTTGAGTTCCTCCTGGGTTTTGGTTAGGTCTTCCCGGCACACCTTCAGAGCAAGCTGCACCTCCACTGGGTCCTTGGCCTCTTCTATCACAATGGAAAAAAATCCCACAAGAACATAAGTTTGTTTTATAATATTTATATCAAGGTGTGTAGCTTCTTCTTTATAAATTACCACCATAAAAGGCATTATTCAGCAGGTAAGGTTTTGAAGGGCTGCAGAAAAGAAACAAACTAACGACTGGTGATGTAATTTCATGTATGGACTCACCTGCGCTTGCATCTACAGAATGCACTTCTTTCACAGAGCTTCTTAAGTCACTGAGCTGCCAGATCAGTAACTTGCGGGCGTCACGTTCCTCTCGGTACTGCAGATACTGATTGGACAGTTCATACTGCAGGCGTTCCACCTGGAGATGAATGGAGGATATGGACTGACAAGTGCATGATAATAATAATCCACCTTGAACCTTATGCTCTAAAATAAACTTAAACTGTGATCAGGAAAACAAAAAAAAACAGATATTACCAAAATATAAAAAGGAATTCATATGTATTTTAATCACACCAAGTTACCCTAAATGGTTAGAACGACAGTCTACAAGTATGTCATATACCACTGCCTGCATGGCCTTTTCTTTCTCCCCCATGGCCTCAATGGCCTTCTGCAGTTGCTGCTTCTCCCTTTTCAAGGCTCCAATCTCAGCCTGCTCCTCTCCCCAGCGAGCTTGAATCTTCCTTTCACATTCCTCAGTCACCAACCTCAGACGGGATTGCAGTGGTTCCAGTCCTCGGATTTGATCCTGTTGATATGCTGAACAGATGTATAATGAATGATAAAAGATCGATTATTAAACTATAGGGTTGAAATGATTATTGATTAGATTTCTGACAGTGGATTTATTCAGTCTTCTACCAAGCTTCTCCAACTAAAACATCTGCCTTCCCTCTTTTGGTACATATTTAAATTCATTCTTATGTCTGACTGAAAATTTTTTGAAGAACTGCAGAATCACTTGAAAGGCTGTAGACTTTTAGGTACTTGTTTTGGTGTTCCATTGTATTTTCCTTTATAATACAATATATTATAAATTGTTTATTCATTTTAGATGCTTTGATATATTGAATTTAATAAAAATATTACAGAGTGGTTAATAATGCCAAGAAGCGTTGGTGATGTGTGTCATGTCCGGAAACTCTGTGTTGTCTCGCCATTTCCTGTTTTATTTTGATATTCCTATGCTCCTTGTGTTTTAGTTTGCTTGCTCTTCCTCTTGTGCCAGTCTGATCATCTTTCCCCGCCCTGATTGCACTTACCTGTTCCCCATTACCTTCTATATACACAGTCTGCATCTCCCTTTGTCCTGTGCCAGTTCGTTGTGTCTCTTGCTGTAGAACTAAGCCATCTCACAGTTAAGTCCATGTCCTTTGCATTGTCTAGTTTCCTGGTTAATCTTTTGATTTTTTGTGTCAAGCTTAGCCTTGTGATTTGTGTCGATACCTTGTCTAGTTAGATCAAAGCATTGTCTTGCGCCTGTTGTTTCTAATTCCTTCCAAGCATTTGTTTTTCGTCTTTCACTTTTCACTTTCACTTTTCATTTCATACCAGTTTGTTTCCTCCAAGTCATTTTTGAGTTGAACTTTGTAAATAAATACTTATTAATCAGATTTGTACCATTCTGTCAATAGTTTGTAATTAATTCAGTCAAGTTAGGTTCAAGTTTTATCAGGTGATTAGGACATTAAGCTAGTTTTTATTTTTTGCTAGAACTACTATGCTTTTAGTGCAAAATGTTCCTGCCAGATTATATTTTAATTAAAGTAAAAACTAGTAAAACATTTTTCTGTTACTATAATAACAAATTTAACCACTGTGTAACTTATCCTAATGTGTTTGTGTTTTTGTGTTTATTTGCTCTACCTTAACATTGTGTTAGGATTTTATCTGTGTAGTTTATATTGTTACAAACTCTATTCACTGTCTACAACTTAATTTAAAAATAAACGGGGAAAAAACTGACCTAAAGTATTTTCATATTCCCTTTTGATAGCAGAGAGAAGGGGTTGGTAGGTTTTGAACTCTTTGATGACATGACCAAACACATCACGGTAGACCTGCAACCAAAGCAGATCTGTTAAACTTATATTGTGTGTATTTATTTTTAGAAACTAAGCAAGATCAGAACATGGATATATGAATGCTCATCTTGTTGTTTTTTTAACCTGCAGCTTCAGTTCTTGATATTTTGGGTCCTGGGGGCTGATAGTATGTAGCTCCTTGTTCACATAGTTCTCCAGGTTAATCAGGAGCTGGGGTTTTCTCCCCAGGCCTGCATAAATGTAACTGCTTCCTGTTGAGCACAACTAAAAAGTACGGTTTCAATGAGACACACACATCCAGACAGTGTTAGTGATATGAGCATATCATGAAATCATCACAGGTTTGCTTACCTGCCTCGCTATAGATGGCTGGACACTTTCTTTTCTTTCATCTGACGATTGGAAAGAGGCATTTTGAGTACATTGGTCATGTGTAAGTCTAAAAAAAACAAGAACACAACTAATTAGGGCGATGATTATTGTATCATATATTACTAGTTCGGCTGGCTAACACGCAATATCAAACAAAACGATTTCTTTATCACTTGCCTGTGTTTTTGTGACGGCGTTAAAGGTGGGAATTTAATATCTTTGAGTGGTGACATCTCCAGAGATTATATTAAAAGCTCAATAATAACATGACAAGCTATTGCTCTTGTTATCTTGAGTCTTGAGGAACAGCATTGTAGCAGGGTTTCCATAGTAACGATGACGACACACCGAGGCCCACTAAGTGGACCGTGGCGCGCCTAACTAGTTTTCAAAGTCTAAAATTAAAAGTTTTTTTTCCTCAAAAATGGAAAAACACACACTTTAACCACGGAATAATGTGTGTCTGTATGTTTTTTTCAATTAATTTACTATTATTATTTGAAAGATAATAATAATAATTAATTTTAAAACCCATGTGTGTATAATTAGAGCTAGAGACAAATATACGATAATAATTATTCAGAAAAAAATCACACAAAACCCCTGTGAGACCCAGAAATTAGACGGGAGAAATCATAGACCAAAATAAATTTTAATAGCGATTACGTGTCTCTCAAAAGAGGCATATCCTCATATGTCATGCTGTTTTCGTTCTGAAAGTAATGATATTAATCCTGTTGATAAATTTTCACCAAGCGAAACAATTCAAACATTTCCTGCCTCGCATGCATATGACACATAAAGCTAAAGCAGGGGATGATTATCAAGCTGTATAATGTTTAACGATAACATTTTAATAAAGGTAACAGCTTTAAAAAAAAAAAACAACAACAAAAAACTACATTTCCTAGCTACCTCTGTCAACGGGGGACCTACGTCATGGTCACCGCAGTGTAGCTGTGTAGTCATTTCGAGGGAGATTAGCATGAAAACTATCGTGCGGTTGAACTACAGTACCCACAAGCCCCCACTCCAGCCTACAGTACATTCTGCTGCTTATCCGGGGATGTCACACCGCTGCTATTTTCTCCCTCAGTCCCTCTCACTCTCAGCCTACAGCTCCAGCAGACTGACACGGGGCTTTGGATAGAAAGGAACGAGGAATAAGATATAAATATCTATACGTTAACAATAACAACACAGGCCAAAATGGCAGAGCTTGGAGCGGGAAGCCTGCCGTTAGGAGATCCTGCTTTTAATTACCAGGAACACGAACTGAACGAGCGGCTGAAACGGCTCTACCCGGCTGTGAACGAGGACGAGACCCCTTTACCCCGATCCTGGAGCCCCAAGGATAAATACAGCTATATCGGGCTGTCACAGAACAACCTGCGGGTCCATTACAAAGGTTAGAGAGCTGGGTCAGACCTGATGGGTCCGAATAAGCAGCCACGGCAGAATAAGGTCTCAGCTCAAATCTGTCACTGTTGTTACGGGGAAGAGGAGGTAGAGAAGGAGGAGGAGGAGGGGGGGGGGGGGGTCTTTTTCAGTCGCACACACATACAGGGCATGCGATTATGTTGAGTGTGTGTGTGTGTGTGTGTGTGTGTGCAGTCCTGGTAAATCTAGTCTGATCTGCTTCTTCTGTCCTATAACCTTGCTTTTGTTGCACAAAACGAGCAGAGGAATGCCTAAATGAGTGACAGTGAACTCGCCGACCCTGACAGTTGGTCCAAATTCACCTTCAACAAACCCCAACACCCCCCCCCCCCCCCCCCCCCCCAAACACACACACACACACACACACCTCTTTTTGTTTATTTTTCCGTTTGGGACCATTGGCGTTTATTTGTTTTCAGTCAGCTGTCAGTGCATCTGACATTCACCCCCAGTTTGTGCTGAAGGAGGCCAATGGCAGCAATAACGTCGCAGGCAGCGTGTGTGTGTTGGAGAGGGGAGGAGAGGGGAGGGGAGGGGGCATATGCTAACTAATGGTATTTAACAAACACCAGCAAGCTAACATCAAGCTATATCTCACAGTACAGTAGTTAGCATTGTGGCTAACAAGCTAACGTTAGCTAACCTAGCTGTTCCTGGTGCCTAACATTGTATTTAAAAGCTGTCACGGCGAAGGCTACAACATGGACACGGGCCAAACGCAATGATTTACAACGTGGTTAAATCTGCAGTTTTGTTAGTTTGTTTTTCTTTTCTTTCTTCTTCTTCTTCTTCACCACAGCCAGCACCAAAATAGAATAAATATGGCATTGTTGTGATCTCTCGCGTGATTTCAGTGGCAGTGTTCTCGAAACTCTTTTGCAGAAATGGTAAATCATGTTTTCACCCAGTCTGGAAGCAACCGGTTCAGATCCATTCACACATGTATGTGCCCTGAGCACAACAACAGCCTCATGTCCAACCTCCAGCAGGCAGCCACTTTGTTTTTAACAGCTGCTCTGAGTAAGGAGGCCTCCTCCTCCTCCTCCTCCTGCGCATTACATTAGGCCAGATGTACCGATATTTATTTATTTATTCTTATTTCTTTTTAAATAAATCTTGAGTGTCGGATAATGGCTCACTAAAGCAGCAACTTTGCTGCTCAGACGGCGCAGTGAGTTAGTTATTCAACTGGCTCAAAGCTGTCAGTAAGGGCTCAGCAGGCCTGTCAGATGGATTATATTACGCATCCAGCCCCGAAATCAAGACAAAGTGACATATGTGCGAAGTCCTGTTCTCGGCCTTTTGATTGCTCTGTTATTTTTCGTCAGGCGACATGTCAGGACAGCCCCGCAGGCAAGCTAGTCCTGCATTTCAGGCTATGAAACATCTCCACAGAGACATTGCAAGGCCACTTTGGGCCCTGTTTGCTGTTTACATCAGTGAAACATGGAGAGGATGAGAGGATGCAGGCAGGCTGTGTAACCCATTTTGAGAGTCTTATTTGGCACATACGTAGTAATGGGCTTGTTGTTTTTGAATAACAAGGAAGCTTTATTATTTGTTGAAATGGAGACTCCCTTGGAGATAGCCTGATATAACCCAGAATTTAATGCATCACTGATCAGGATGCTGCTTTTAATCTGAAAACAGTTGTTTAATATCATTTAAGTCTACATTATGGTTTTCAGTGACGTGCATACACATGATGCAGATCTTGAGGAAACTGGTTTCTGTTAATGGTGTGATAAAATAGTGGTGGAAATGGTTTTTCACTCCGACCTAACATTTCACTCAGGGTTATTGAGAGTTAGCCATGGACTTGTTTTGGCTCAAAATAGTCCCAAATATGTCTTAAGATAAGGCATGTCATCTCATGTTGGATTTATTTTTGGAGCATTTAGCCTTTAAGGTTACGAAAATGGCACATGTTAAATGACACTGCACAATTGTTCAGGAATGGCATTATAAGTAGGTCTATTCTGTAGTTTGTAGGATAATTTTCGCCTCTTGGTTGTTCCAGCACCCGCTCTGTTCCTTCACTCTTGGGGTTTGGATGCTATTTTGACCAGTGTGCCAATTTTCTGTTCAAGGCCACACAGTGTCTACCTAGTCCTGTTGTGCAAAGACGCAGATTGCTCCACCCAGTCTAAACAGGTAGACATAAATTAACACTGCAAAACATTTCATCAAACGATTTGTCATGGTGTCTATGAATACACCAGTTGAGTGAAGTTATTTTTTTTTACTAAAACTTCAGAATTTGGGTCAGTCAAGAATTCTACAGCTTTATATTGGTGCAACTTTTTTTTTTTTCATTGTTCTTTTAATAGGCCTAAAGGATCGATAAATGAAAAGACAGTTACAGCTGCTTGACAGGCACAGCTATATATGGGAAGTAAAACGTTTTATGTTTCATATACCTTTTAGTTCTGTTTGAGTTGTTATGCATTGTATAGCATCTGCTGCATCTTTTGTTTGTCCTTCTTCAGGATGACTAAGGTTAGAATGGGAGAGGAATAACTCATGAAAAAGTACGAATAAAAATATAAAAGTTTTCTGTTCATTTATGCCAGAGAGACAAAAGGTAAATTAGCCATTATATCTGCCATGTCCATAATTTTTAATAATAATCATTTATCCGTCTACAGTAACAATAGATGTTTCTAGTTCCTGTATCTGGTTTTTACTGGGGCAGACGGTTTGTGCGGTCATACATTTGGAATGTACAGAGTTTTCAAAAACTCTCAAATACACTGGAAAATGATGAAATTTAATTGCAGTTATTGCAGTTTCAGGCTTTTTCAGTTGTGGTTGCATTTTCCCACAAATCCATAGCTATGTAGATCGTTTACCTTCTTCTGACATAAGCAATGAGTTGCTGTTTAAAGGTTTGTAGATAAGATTGAAACTGGACTAAGCTACACAGGGAACATCCAAATTCTGTGCACAGATAGTCATGTGGTCTATGTCCATAGGGCAGCTTTTCTCAGGAGAGAAATGTAGACTCAGTGGTTTGATCCTCAGCGCCGCTTGTCCGCAATTGCCTTTGTCCTTTTCAATGATGTTTGGATCTTTAAACATAACAGAGCTGCATTGATTGTTGCTTAGCCAGGGTTAGCATTAACAACTGCACGGTCTCCAATGGTGGAAAGAAACAGCAATCACATCTTTTCTCCTGTTGAAGTTGGCCTGCTAGCCAGCTAGCCCTGCCCTGTCTCTTGTCTGACAGTGTCTCAATGTGGCCCGCAATCTGCCCTGAAGATCCAACACTGCTCAGAGGACCTATAGTAACATCTGGTCAAGTAAACACATTGATGGCTCAAGCTCTTGTAAAGCGCCGCAGTCACCATTACCCGCTTCCATGTAGGCAGTGTTTGCACATGGCCTTTCCCTGAACCTCAAGTGGATGAGGCCATTACACTTGCATAGTGTTTAGATGTTGGGAGCACAGCAGAGCCTGTCAGTGAAGCCAATATTGGGCAGAGCAATAAATGTTCCTATTTTCTTGATGAGGGCTATTTGGTAGCAGTTGTAACAAAGCACATAGCATTTTTGTATAAGGGGTGTACTGCATTCACAGGCCAAACAACAAGCATTTTTCACAACAGACATTTTGACTTATTATGGTAAGAATAGCACAGCCTTACCAATACATCAACAATTGCTTTGTACTCTTCAAGTGTGAAAGATATGTCAGTGTGGTAGTTGAGAGCCATGATGTACGGTAACAGGACCCTTAAACTGAAGCAACTGAAGAAGAATTCAGCCAATGTGGATGTCGTTATTTATACTTGTGCTTCTTATACACAATAACTGAGGAATGAGTGTGATGTAGATGTCATATTAAAAACTTTGAATAGGACATAAAATGGTGCTGATTTTAATGAAACTGTGGCATCACAGATCTCACTCCTGTTGACCTTTACTGTGTCCAATATCCAATATGTCCTCTCCAAGCCATTTAAATTATTTTCTTACAAAGCTAGTAGCCACCACAGTTGCATTCTCTAATTTTTGAAGGGGTCTGCATGGATTTTTACCTTTTTTTTCCATCAATCATTACAGTATTCACTTTTTTGCTGCTGTTGCTCTTGCCCGGACAAGACAGAGGGCATTGTCATACTGTGGCCTTTGTTGCACTTGTTTGAGTTGAACTGGTAGATTTTACTCTCCTGGCTGAAGGGCAAAACCTGAGGTGGGGGATTGCTGCTTACCCAGCAAGCTATTAAAGCCTGTGCTATGGGGAAAAAAACAGGGCTTTGACCTTTGAACCTTGACCTCTGGTGAAGGTTGGATGTCACATAACAGCTGAAACACGTGACACTGGTGCCCTTTCTCAGATAACAGTTTTGTCTTTGTGATTTACTTAAATAAGCTGACATAGGCACAAGTGCCAATTTATAGTCTTTATGAAGTAATGGTGGTTGCTGCAGTGAACAGTAGTGGTGAATGACTCTTTACACCATTGCCCAGTCACTCCTAATTACCATCAATGTGCTAAAGCTGTATTGCCCTTGTTCATGGGAATATTGTATGAATGCTAAATTTCCATCTAATTTGGGAGTGTCATTGAAGGGACGGAGGATGGTTGTTGTTAAAAGTAGCAGCCATTTCTCCCACCCATCTATGCAGTTGAAAAGAGACCTGTTGGCCTACTGACAACTAGTTTTAACAAGCTAAAAATAGATGCCATGAATGTTGCTGCAACCACTGGACCAGACAATCACAAACCCATAAAACACACATCCACAAGCACGGTGGTCACATGAAATTAACATGTGTGTAATCACAGTTTATTTGTATTGGTAAAGGTTTATTTTCCTTGATGACATTTATTCACATCTGCTTGTGTGTTATGTTTATCTGTATGTATTAAAAATGGAAACCCTAAATGTACTTTAATCCAGTGGCACATTCACAGTAATGTCAGGTAACATTTGCTTGGTAAAAACACTGTTGATGCTGCAAGCATAAACATTTAATACAGGTAATTATAGATCAAACCACCGATGAAATTTCACTCTATCAAAAGTTTTGATAATTATTGTTTGTCCTAATAAGAGTTGGCTGTATGTTAGAGCGTCTATGCCCAGTCTGTCTCCTCAGGCACGAAACCAACATGAGCCTCAATGTGATCGCCAACATGCACACACGTACAATCAGAGCTCACTCTCTCTTGTGATCACACCACTGAGTTCTCTTGTCATGACACATTACATGTAACCGTAAAATTTACTAACTGTAGAGGCTGAATGGCAGTTATACAACACACAACTGAAGACAGATTCTCTCTCCAGACCCGAGGGATTGCATAAGCAGCTGTCTGAATATAGAATAACAGACAGTAATGAGTGATGTGCCTGAATCGAAATTGTCCAGACACAATACATGAGCCCTATGACCCCGTTGTTTACATCGTTACTGAAAACTGTGTATAAAAACGTGCTATCTTTGCGCACACAGGCACTAGAAAATCAATGCCTTTTTACTGTTGTAGAAAAATCAAGTTAACAGACCTATTGATTGTTAGAAGAAAATTGGTTCTATTTAATCTTTATCTGCTGGACGGATAATTACATTGCATTGTAGGTTTTAGCACAATACGTGTAAGAATTAGATATGACGAATCTGATATGAGAATTGACAAGACGTCCCAGAAAGTTAAGCATAAAATAAGAGCAACTTGCTCATCAATCACATGCTTTGGAAAAACAACGGCTGATGAGTGTCCCCTCATCACTGTAATACTACAGTCACACTTTGGTCAGCTGGTAAGATCTTTTATAGCCTGACCATGGGACAGATTTGTGAGCTTTGCCCACATACTCAGATGAAGGTTTATAATACAATATTTATTGATAACACTTTTCAAAATTCATGTTTCAGAGTGCTTTACTGGAGATATATCATAAAATCGTCATGTTTAAAAAGGAAACGGATCAGAATGTGTGCAAAAACAGACTTAATGGAAATCGATAAATACAAATTAAGTTTAGAAAAATACAAGAAATGGAAGTGAAAGAAGTGAAAAGACACTTGAGGGAAAATTAAACTTGAGGGAAATCAGAAAAGGATCTCATGTTTAAAGAAAGGACTTAAAAGAAATAACCGAGTCAGCCGAACTGATTTCCTCAGGCAGATCATTCTAGAGCCACGGAGCCCTGACTGCAAAAGCTCTGTTCCTTTCAGCCTTTCAGTCTTCAGCAAGGCTTCTGGAACAGATACAGGCATCTGCCCAAATTCATACCAGCACATAAGTTACTGAAAGGTCAGTGATATAGGAAGGAAGTAAACGGTAACACTGAGAGCCAGTTTAAGTCTAAAATTGGCGTCATGCAATCATGTGTCTTAGTTCTGGTTAAAGCATGTGCAGCTTGAGCTCTGTACAGTGCAAAGTCGATCAAAACATGCTGTGTAGAAAGCAAAGCTGGATGCCATAGTTATGAATCAATTTGTTCGAAGTTACATTTTTTGCTTTTTTTGAGATGAAGTGTGAAAGCTTCAAAATTTTGAAAAATCCTTATCAGGTGATTGTCCAGCCCTGTTTCTTGTTGGTGCCTTTATAAACAAACAAAACTGTACAGTTGGCTTTGCCTGTGCTGGTTTGTGAGTTAAGCTTAGTATCAGTCACCAAATACAGCCCCAATGTTATGCTAAAGCTCCATTTACTGGTTAAATAATAATGGAAGTGGCTGGCTAATGTTACCCACATGCGGGCCTATCTCTTTCCTGTGGAACTGGAAGCCACCACAGACAAGGAATTTTCATTCATATACAAGAATTCCTCCTTACATTAAAGTACACCGTGTAAATGCTTTGCATCACCTTGTATTTCCCTCCCTTCCAGGCCATGGAAAGAACCATAAGGACGCAGCATCAGTGCGAGCCACACACCCTATCCCTGCTGCCTGTGGGATCTACTACTTTGAAGTCAAGATTGTCAGCAAAGGTCGCGATGGGTAAGCAGATTGAACTCTGAACAAACATCATTGCATGTGCGCTACAATACCAAAGAAGCCCTGTCTGGCTTTGGATCTGTCAGTAATTCTCTCATAACATTGTCACTGCACTCCTTCTTTGTCTGTACTATGTGAAATCTTAGCTTCATGCTCATGTTGATGCATGACTGGACTGCATTGGCACTTTTCTGCAAATATTATCAAGGGAAACAAATTCTCAAGTGATCTGAAGTGACGTCCTACCTGTTCACACACAGAGCGGTTATTCTGAAAGTGCAATGCAGAACATTGTTCTCTGTTATTATCAATACCATCCATTAAGTCTAACTTAGCTCAGTTTTTTAAACTGAAGTAAATTAAACTAAACTCAGGCATTGCATTGCAGATATCTTCTTCCCCCATAACAACTTCCTCAGGATTGTCCTGATGGTTGAAGCATGCTAATATGCTAAATGGCAGTAATATGTTAACACTTCAACATAATTTTTCCAATAACCTGATATTGGGAATTTTAATGCGTTCCTGTGCTAAATCTAGCAGTCTCTAGCTTGACCTCACAGATTTCCACATATCTTCAGTAAGCTGCATGACTTCCGATAGGTATTCAATCAAATGCTGGATGTGGACTCCGTTGAAGGGCTGTAGGTGATGATTTACAGCAGGCAAAGGCAGAGCTCTGAGGGGAAGCTGGTGGCTGGCGAAGCGGGGCAGACTGGAGATGAAGGCAGGGATGTGAGCGTGAGCAGGCTGACTGATGAGCAGGAAAAAGGCAGACATGGAATGATCCTGTGGCACAGGGAGACAACGATTATTTCAGCGAACATGACAGTCGATGCTCAGCATGCAGAGCTCCTGAGAACGTGAGCTGCTACACCGGCAGAAACAAAGAGCTGCAGATGAGTGGGTGATGAACTCCAGTTGATATACTCTTAAGTTGATGGTGTGCAGGTGTGCCGGCTCATCAGCTTGCAAGTTCCAGTTAGAGGGAGAGAAAGGAGCACTTGCATACAGAGAGAGGGATGTACAGTAGGCACGGGGGAAAACAATGCAATGAACTGGAGAAAGCCACATCCATGACCATCTGTGTTTTAATGTATTAAAGCATTCACAGGGGTTTAGGGGTTTAGGAGTGTCAACTGTAGTGCTGTTATTATTATATTTTCCTCCATTTTGTGTCAAACTGTTTAAAATTTGAGTGTGTCTTTACTCTTCTGTGTTCCTTAGGATTGGTCTCGTAGGATCTGACATTTCTGGGTCACTTTGGTGGCCTGCAAATCTGTATACTTGCTAAAGCAGCACTTTCCTCACCTTGAGTCTGCGTATGAACAGCATCTTAATATGACTTGCCAAATACAACAGTGCCTCATCAATGTCACTCGTGACCTCCATTAGTGTGTTGCTGCCGCTATCTGCATCAGCTGTCCTTCTCTCCAAATGTTTCAGCAACTGAGGCACTGGCATGAACAGAGAGGAGCATTTAAATTTCCAAAATTGGGATGCTACATGGCAGCTAAATGGCAGCTTTATCAACAAGCCTGGACTCAATAAATCTGTGCATTTGTGAAAATCAAAACAAAATCCTCTGAGTTGGACCATCATAATTTGACCCAGAAAAGAAAAAGGACATTACACAATAGCCTAAAAAAGAAAATTTAGCAGAGATACCTGGCAGAATAAACTCAGAATAAGCATGCTTTACTGGTTTGGGCTGGTGTTCCTAAAGTTAATACCAGAAGTAGCTGCATTAGTTTCAGAATTCAACAGGGAAGATTCCTTCTCTGTAGCCCGAATTTACCTGGAGTGTATGGGAAGATCTAAAGACAGTTTCCTAGACTCCTGCATGCCATCAACCTGTGCTCTACAAAAAAGTCAAATATAAATACATTAGAAAATTATTAAATATGACTTGCCACTTTCAAATAGTACCATATGGTGTAAGCAACCTACATTACTGCCCTTTGTCTAAAGCATCTGCTGGGACTGATAGGGTTGTTGATAAGTAATACTGACTCTGATATTACTTTAGCAGGTGTTTCGATTCCTGGCTATCCAACCTCACATTTTGACCTGTGCTTTGCATTTGCACCGAAAACCTTCTCCAATCTCCCCAATACAAACCTCAGGTTACACAATATGCTGTTAACACTCTGTACTTCCATTTGAGCAGCTCAAGTGTGAAACAGCACAAAACAGTGGTGTAAAAGACAGCTACTATGTGGGAGGGTCTGTGTAACTACCACCTTAGCTGTAAATATAACAGTCTTCCTGATTGATTTAAAATGCCAGACAGCAGCGTGATCTCATGGAATCACAATCCGAATCAGAAAGTGGTGTGGTTCACTTGGCCAGCACAAAACTTCACATGTCGAATTCACATTTAAGTTACAGCATGAAGTAATGACGGAAACATCACACAATTGACATTCCTTTCATTCTCATGGTGGAGATAAACATGAGATGAAAATAAAGACTGATGACATGACTTTCACTAAAGTAACATAAGATGTAAGTGCATTTGTAAGGTGGAAATCATCATAATAATGTTTGCTATGGCAGGGGTTGACTGGTTCTGTATTTATATGAGCTTATATCTGCCAATAGTGATTTAAATCTGCTTCATTAAAAGTTGCAGGATTCGTTCTTCAAAGTTTATATAGCATAAGCTTGCTAACTTTAGGTTTTATATTCCGTTTACTCCTCCTTCATGCTGTTTGAACACTGCACCATTGTCAAGCTTCAGGACAATCACACTATTTGTCACATAGCGCTATAGTTATCATTAGATGTTTCTCGTTCTCTTCGTTCTGTTGTATTAGTTTTATTAATTTCATCCCTTGGGTAACACCTGTCTAAACAATGTTTAGTGCCATGTCCGTGGTATTGCTCTAGGGATGGTAGTGTTGGTGTCTTTGTTGGTTCATAACTTTGGTACAGAAATAGAACTGAAAAGATGAAACATTTCTGGTCAGAGCTGGCACTTCTATTCTTCAGGACAGTGACAGGGATAAAAAAACACCAGTTATATAAGAAACCAAATGAATACAGTGGCAATGAAATTATTCTGAAAACTAAAATCACTCCTTTCTAGCCATTGCCCTCTGTCGTTGATCAATACCGTTATCAAAATCGTTTTTCGAGAACTTGCATCTAGTTTGGAGACAAAAATCTCATTGATAATTTTCAATGACCAAACAGGCTTTATCAAAGGTTGACACTCTACAAATGACGTCAGAAGGCTCCTTAATTTGCTCAGCATATTGCAGCGTAGCTATATAGAAGCAATAGCTTCTAGTGACAAAGTTAACTGGTCCTTCCTCTTTGGTACCCTTCAAAAATTCATCCCGCTCCTACATGTGCTGGCTTGGGCAGTTCAGTGGTGCTAACCCTAACCCCCCAGGATCTTTGGGGATTATGGCCTACCGTGTGGCTATGGTGGCTCTCGAGTGCTCCCGCACACAGGATGGTGGGCCCAGGGAGTCAGGGCCCCTAACACGACTCTTGTTGCTGGTGATGGTCTCACTCATATTTAGGCAATGCTCACATGCACATGTGGTTAAACTAGCTGGCTCATGTAGGGTCACACCATGAGGAATCGATGAATCTTTCAACCTATCACTATGTACCCTTTGGTACAGAAATCCTCTGGACTCTCATAATGCTGCTCAGCATCCTTCACTGCATAAGTTCCTACCAGCACCCTGTCCATCCCTCTGCAACTTGTCTTTCCTTTGTTCCTCACCTATATTCACTGAGGTGTAGTTCTGCCCTCCACCCCCACAAAGTCATTTCACTCAAGAAAGATCAACAAACTAACTTCCAGGGAGGGCTGGTGATGGTCACATAGATGCACTGAAATAATAAAATATTTAGCTGCAAGACTAAAATTGCAAAAATCTCATCGAAAGTTGGCTATGAGGACAAATGCAAACACACACACACACACAAAAAGAACTGAAAAGATCCATAGTACTGGTGTCTTCGCCACCATATCCTCCCATTCACCACCACAAATTCACTGCTGGGATTTGAGTAATGACATCAGCAAGTGCCAAAGTGGGCTGAGGCTACCCCGGATGTGTTCATCTGATAATATTGATGGCTCATTCAATTGAGCAAAGAGCCTTTTTGTTTGTTTGTTTGTTTGTTTGTTTGTGTTTTGCTTTTGTCTTCATGCATTTGCTCACTTGAAAAGGATTCAGGCCAGTCAGTCTGGTGTGACAAGATTTTATGATGTATGTGATGACCCCTAAGCTTCATCCCCTGCTGCCTTTTTACTTTGGACGCACTTAATGCTGAAATAACTTTTTTTTCCCACATATTGGATATGAAAGGAGATGAAAGACGGTGTGTTCAAAGTTGTCTCTGCCTGACATGCACCCGGGGCTTTATTGGAATATTCTTCAAAGTTAACCTGAGACAAGACCAAAGCATCTGTTATTACTGCAGGAATCAGAGGGGGCTGATACTTTTTAATGATTACTGACATGTTTAAATATGGATGGGGGCTCTGCAATGTGTAAGGATTTAATTTTTCTTTGTTTGTGCGTGCGTGTGTGTGTGTGTGCGTGTGTGTAGGTACATGGGCATCGGTCTGTCTGCCCAGGGAGTCAACATGAACAGGCTGCCTGGTGAGTAACATTTGAATTATGTCACTGTAGCACACAAAATATAGGGGTGATGGACAGATAGACATTTTCTTGAAAGATTGGTGGTGAAATTAATTTAAGGATATTACAACAGGTGGGTGGCTGTGAGGATATATTGATGCAAAGATAGCGAGCACACGGGAGTCTGTGGTTTGAACAATCTGCAAGATGGGGTGCAATAAGGATTCCCAAGGTTATTCAACATGAACAGCGTGTCTGGAGCGCATTTCATCACAGCAACATCCAGCATTGGCTTGCTGGTCGGGCCAGATTTTCAGCCACTTAGCAGATCGGCACAGTTCATTGGCAAGCTGAGCAGAACAACATCCTGCAGTGCTTCCCTCTTTCGGTAAATTTTAGTTACACACAAGGCAGCATAGTACAAATAATCAGCTCTGGAGGGGCTGTCTGAAACTGTCATCTTAACATTTCTAATTATTTGTTATTTTGACCCCATTGGCTCTGGTTACAATCAAGCGTTGATACTGCTTTGAATGTGGCTTTCTTAAGACTTAAGAAAGAACAGGGAGCTTTTATATCACCAATGTTAACAGGATTGATTAGTAGCACGGATTCATCATTTTCATTCTATAGATATTTTTGGAACTGGGTTATTCAGAGAATTTGTCTAGATGGATGATAGTTTTGTGGATGTATCTTCGAAGTTCGAGGAGGAAGGATAAAGATATAAAGGTAGATGAAAGGCACGCAGAACATGACTTGAAATGGAGTTTGTGGATAAGTGAAAATTGTCGGCCATGTACCAACATTTAAGAGATTTGGGGATGAAAGCAGGAGGAGATAACAACACCTGGCTTTGCTATCGTCATTGTACGTGGTAAGTTTGTGGATTTGGTCTGGACAGCCTGACAGCTGCAGAAAAAACATGTCAGAACATGTCAGGACATGTCACTGAACAGTGATGGATGATGTTGACTTGAGCTTTAGTCTGACCTCAGAGTGATCCGACTTACGACAAGCATTGCTCCTCACTTTGTAGTGATACTTTCTGCTTAGTACTGTATTTAGGGCACACCCAGTTGAATGAATATGCATTTTTGTTTATGGTGCATTTTCGGGAATGTGTTTCCCACACATCTAAGGGTGTTGTCACCAATTACACCACACAAACTATGCCAAAAATAACCTGTCAGTTTAAGTTAGTATTCGGTTCTTGACTGATTATAACAATGTGGTAAAAATACAGTGGAAAACTATGCAAAACATGTCAGCACTAACATCCCTAGTTTGAGTGGTGCTGTTTCACAAACACAAGTGTGTGTGGACAATATAAATGAAACCCACATGTAAAAACATTGCTCTGTGGCACCATTGGTGGTAATAAAGTAACAGGAAAATACATCGTTAGTATCTTTCCCATAATGCAACTCAGTAGTCTTTCATGGTTCCCCCTGTGTGGTAAACTGCAGGTATCAGACCTCATAACCCAGCACGTGAGGTAATCTTGTAGAAATTTCTAGTCTTATACTTAACTGAAACTCTGACATCATTAGGGTTACATTTTTTTTTCTCTGACAAACCTCCTCCACCATAGGTGGAGTTTAACTGAGTGAATATACTTTGATGTGTGAAATCTGTTTTATTTCATGAATTTAACAAAACATCGCCATCAATTATGAAATAACAAAAAAATAAATAAATAAATAAAAATGCTCAACCCAACCGGTCAATGCAGATGGACACCCTGAGTCTGGGTCTAGTTTTTTTTTTTTCCCCCCTCCCCTCAATATTCTCTCTGTTTTGACTTCGCCAATCTTCTCGTGCACTCAACACCGGGCCTACAATTTCCATTCACACGCTCAACGAGCACACAATGACATCTGTGAATGGTTCAGCAATCTCTGATGACATAGGAGGAAGTGTATTAGCCGTGTAGCAGCTGAGAGCCTGAGTAAAGCCCCTGTTACCCCTTGCCTCCAATCACACCACTGCTCTGCCCTGACCAATCACATTGTGGCTTTTCCAGGCCTGTCGTGGGCCGTGTCGCCTGCTTATTGACCATTCAAGATCTGACCAGTGACCGAGGTTTGTGGAATGCTGTGGACACACCGGGGCAGCCAGTTCAGCAGACTCTAGGTCCACACACATACATACACATACACAAAGATCATGGACACCCCCCACCCCGCCCCTTCTCTTCTTGATTCACATGTGTCAAATGTTACACAAATGGTGGAACAGCATGGAACACTTTTGTGTGGACAGACATGTTTTTCGAACCTACTCGCACATAAGTTATGAAAATATTTTCGGTTGCTAGGATTCCACCACAGATGGTCTGTAGCCCTGGTAGACAGATTACTGTTGATTGCCTTAACTCTGACTGACTCAGTGTGTTTGTGTGCCAGTGTGTGTTTGTTCCAAACTCTGTGGATTTATCGTTGTGTGACCTGGACTGACTGATGCATCTCTTAGTGTATTTGTTTGAGTTTGTCCCCATTCCCCCTGTGCGACAGGTTTTGGCACTTGTGTACACTTGTATGACCATTTTCTCACATAATGCGCGTGTCGGTGAGATGTTTGTGTACATTTGTGTGTCCCTTAATAGTATATTGTTCTCCACTGCTGACCTCTGTGTCTGATCCTGCTGTGGAGGCCTGCCCATTTCATTAGCATGTTGGAGCAGTGAGCCTGGCTTTAGAGGCGATATCCCTGTCAGCAGATTAATCTAATACCTCAACACACACACACAGAAGTACATACACAACGGGATGGATGGAGAGTGCAATAACGTTACGTGTTCAGGTTAAGAGAAATACACAATTGCACTTGAAATAGAAACAAATGCAACCACAAATCCATACGTTTCTCTTTGGGCGAATATTTTTTGTATTTATTTTTTTCAATCTTCTCAGATAATACGCGAGTATGTATCTAATATCTCAGCTCACCCACGGCCTACTTTCACTAACCCTGCTTTGCTTTCTGGCAACGACAGACAGGCTGTGATTGACGAGAGACAGTGACAGATCGGTAGCAAGTTGAGGTTCGGCACCTTTTTCTGCCACGTGATGAGCATTTCCCACACAAACTGTATTCATGTAGAAGACGACCACTCAAATAACTGAACTTCGGTCTTTGTGGTTGTTTCCTGTCACTCTGAAGGAGTCTTCTTGCAGATCACAGAACCTGTTCCCATATTGTCTAGTAAAATAAATGAAATGGTTGGATATAAAAAAAACAAAAAACAAAACAAAACTGCGATATCAATCAGCAAGTTTGGTTTTATTGAAGTAATTGAAATTTTCTCCAGTAGCAATATGTTTGTCGTAAGAATTTAAAAAAATCTTGTTTTTCTTGACAACTAAGAATAGTCTTTGATTTATTTATCAGAATTTTTAAAATAAATTCAAGTTTATAAAGTTATAAAATACACGTAGCTGATCAAAATCAAATGTAATAAGCACCGAGCAGTGGAGTAATAGCTTATATAGCTCTGTAGTAATGAGACAGTACTGCTGGGTTGAGGTGAACATCTTTATGGGCATCACAGCTGGTGTGATCTCATGATGAGCTGAAATAAATGCTGGAAACAGAGGAAAGCAGCTGACCTGGCTCTCTTTTCAGTAAAAAGACATAAAAAAAAAATCTAATCAGCATGTTACATCTTGTTTCTTTAATCCAGACATAATCCATTTGTGGATTTATGGTGGCCTTGTTTTTTAACTATTAATCTTCCAGTAACTTACTGTATTCTTGTTGTCAATATGAAATTGTCAAACACACACACACAAACACATGACTGCTGTGTTGGTGTACTTCTTTAACGAGAGAAGAAATTTTCACGTCCACTCTGAGGCTTTATCTTGTGACGAGGTCTTAAGACAAATTAGTTTGTGAACCCCTGCTGTAGGTAACACCAGGAATCAAGTTAACAGCTGGCCTTCCTGATGGGAAATATTGAGCAGCAGGAAAAAGCGCAGATTTAAAAACAAAATAAATGATCCCTAAATTTGTGGTGGCCTTAGTTTCAGGCTCCTGATGATCAGCGTGCTGCGTTATTGTTGACAATATTCAGTCTCTCCAGGATTTCACAGGCCTTTTTTTGTGTGTGTGATAGTTGCAGCAAAAGTTATGACATTCTAATGCTTTTTTTTTTAAATATAAAATCAGCTTGTGATTTTTACAAATTTGTTATACATGTTTTCAATGTTCTTCGTAACCTTAGCCCCAAAAAGCACAATATTTCAGCAATTCTAACTAAATGTGCTTTATTTGCATATTAAAATCAAATGCAGAGAACATTTTTACATTGACCTCAATTTACTTTTAAGTACAGCATAATGAAATCCTCCACATTGGTCTACTCTCACATGTATAATTTCTTTTTAACTGTCCCTTCTTATTGGCTACTCATTTTCTTTAAGATGCACTATCACGCAGGGGAGGACTAACCTGATTGGTCGAATTTGTGGTAAAGTTGTGGTGATCGGATAAAATTTGTCATTTATCATGGGGACTAGCTGAATTTGCATTGACTGGGCCCCATTATTTTCATAAACACCAATACTATGAGAAGTCAAATCATATCTGCAGTGAAAAATGCCCATTGAACAACGTTTCTGTTTTATAATCTCTACCTAATTAAATGTATTCTTCAAAATGTCTAATGATATTTGTACAAAATGATCAGCCGTAAAACAAAGCATGAGCCAATAAAAAAGACATTTCGCTGAACGAGTCTTTTACTTTACAGCTGCAGTAAGAAACTGTCTGAACAAATAGCTCAGGGTTGCATTGACATGCAGAACCAGCAGAGAAAAGAAATAAGGGAGTTTAATTAGCCAGTCATCGCCTCCTCTCCTGGTTCATCTTCCTGTGCCACTGTTCCTGATGGCAGTGACTCACCAGTTTCTTTTCATAGACCAGGTCCTCCTGCTGGTCATTCATAGCACTGCACCACACGCCAAAGAGAGCGAGTGTGTGTGTGTGTGTGTGAATTTTCATGAGACGCCTCGCAGGCAGTGCTGCTCAGTTGAGAAAATCTGACCAGCAGAAGTCAGTGAGTAACTGTCTCCGCTTCCTTTAGCAGAAGCAGCTGTTGAGAGCGAACAGTTCTTGCTGCTGTAAAAAGCAACAGGCAGATTTCTCAGCTTTCAGCTGTGTTGTTCGTCCCTGGGGTTTGACTCACTACACATTTTTGTTTTTTTTCCCATAAGAGGTCAAGTATAAAGTAAAACATTAATCCTAATCCTTGTCCTATTTTTAGGATGGGACAAGCACTCGTACGGTTACCATGGAGACGACGGCCACTCCTTCTGCTCTTCTGGGACCGGCCAACCATACGGCCCGACGTTCACCACGGGGGATGTGATTGGCTGCTGCGTCAACCTCATCAACAACACTTGCTTTTACACCAAAAATGGCATCAGTTTAGGTTGGCGAATATGATGTTTATTCATATAAATGTGTTTATGCTATTTAAATATCAGTATGTGGAGCTACTGAATTTCAAATTGTTTGGATACTTTTGTTCAGTTCACTGAGCTGCAGTGTATTTATATTTAACTGTAACGGTTTTTCCTATTTTTCTTTTAGGTGTAGCTTTCACAGACCTTCCTGTAAGTATCCATTAGTCATTTATCTGATCTCAGTTTTGACTCTGAAGTCATTTGATGACCATAAAAATACTTTTAATGGGGCCCCCTTCTTGCTTGTTTTTTAGACAAAATGCTTAGGGAATATATACAATTTGTTCTTGAAGAAAGTTGATAAGTAACACAATGTCCTGCTCATAATGCCATCATTATGATACCAAATCCATATCATCCTTATCAGTTTCCTCTAACTGTACAGGCTGACAAACTGAATAACTGGATATCAGCCATGTGGGTCCATATCTAATTGCAACTTTTCTTAAAACTTGGCTTGGAAACTATTTTTTTGTCCACAAGCCACAGTAACTAAAATATTTCCCTAAAAAAAAAAGGAAGCATTTAAACAGTTTTGCCAACCAAATTGGTCGTAAAAATAGAACAGGGAGTGAAAACCTCAGTTGGCTGCAGACCACAGTGTCTACCGGAGTAGATGGAGTTACCAACGTCTGTCAAACCGAAACAGCGTTCAGCCTGGCGCTGGTTAATTTCATGCTCTGTTGGCAGGTTCTGCACATGCCAACAGATACCCAATTAGCATCAGCATTACAGTCTAAAGGCAGCCTAGTAACAAGTTAGCCAGCCTTTTCTACCATTCAACAGGAACTTCACCAGACATATCTCAAGGTCTCCTTACAAAAGTCTCAATTGTTTTCATGCTTTTGAATCAATTATTTGCACTTACTAGGAGTAGGGTTAGAGTAGGGTTAGAGGCCTGAATTTTCCACAGGATAAATGAAATTCCTTGCAATCCATCTCTCTGTATACCTTCCAATCTATTTTCCATTTAATAAAGAATGTGACATTTTTAAACTCAATTATTCTGTCTTTAATATCTACCAGCCCAATCTGTACCCCACTGTGGGGCTTCAGACCCCAGGTGAGATCGTAGACGCCAACTTCGGCCAGCAGCCGTTTGTCTTTGACATCGAGGACTACATGAGTGAATGGCGGGCCAAGATCCATGGCATGATCGCTCGCTTCCCCATCGGAGAAAGACTGGGAGAATGGCAGGCCGTCTTGCAGAAGTAAGGTTTATAACCAGTCCCCGTAACAACCCCCACCTCCTACATGCATATGTTTTCTTGCTGGTCTGGAACCAAGTGTGGAAAAGGTTGTGTGTGGACTACAGGGTAGTGTAGAAAATCACAATTAAAAATGTTTAGCACCATACACAAAGGCAGCAAACCGCTGGTTAGCCTTAGTTTTATAGGACAAGATCAGAAACACCAGGTCCTACATTCTCTGTTATGCTCTTTTATTACACACTCCCTGCCTGCATGTCCTTTAAACACCACACCCTGATTTTGCAACTCAGCTTTTCCTTAATGTTCTGTCTGTAGTATGGTGTCCAGTTACCTGGTGCACCATGGGTACTGTGCCACCGCAACAGCCTTCGCCAGAGCAACAGAGACCATGATACAAGAGGACCAGACATCTATAAAGAACAGGCAGAGTGAGTGAAGAAAAAAGCCACAAAAACTTGACTTCATCCAGATATAACATTCTGTATTACTTCAATTTACTGCACCAAAGGAAGTTCTGGACTTCATGTTGTCATAGTCAACTACAAACAAACCAAGTCCAGACTTAGATATTCTAGGTATTGCTTGTCCCCGGTGACCTGTGGTCTCCATGAATGATGCACTGGCCTCTGTTAAATGTGTGCTGTGAAAGCTTCAAGCTTTTTGATTGATGTACTGTAAATAGCATCTTGTTTCTTTTGTGTAATAGGAATACAGAAGCTGGTGCTTGCAGGTCGGGTGGGCGAAGCCATAGAAGCTACTCAGCAGCTTTATCCAGGCCTGTTAGAGCACAACCCCAACCTACTATTCATGTTGAAGTAAGTCAGCGTGGCTTTGTGTTAAAGGTTAAGATCAGCTGCTGCAATAATAAATCGTCTGGAAACACAAGGTTTAAATTTCTAACTACAACGTGTGGAAAATGTTTTGATAAACCTGTTGTACCGTCATCTTCAATAATCTCCCAGTAATTACCATAAACACCAGTGTGTTCTTTGCCTCAGGTGTCGTCAATTTGTGGAGATGGTGAACGGTACAGACAGTGAGGTTCGCTGCTTGACAATTCGTTCTCCCAAGTCCCAGGACAGTTACCCCGGCTCACCCAACCTTAGCCCCCGCCACGGAGCCAGCAACACACACCTGCACACTGGAGGTAAGCATGCACCATAATGCACAAACTGAAGAGTTTTGTTTGGTTTTGTTTTGGTTTTTTTTTGTTGTTGCTAAAAGAAATGATTCTTATTTTCATGTTGTCCATTTCAACCATTATCATCATCTACCACCATCACCATTACCCAGGAGCAGACAGCCCTACCTGCAGTAATGGGCTGACTCCTCCCAACAAGTCAAAGAACCACAGTGTCACTGGCAGCAGCAGTGTCAAATATCCCAGCGCGCCCTCCTCTGCCTCCTCCTCCACCTCTTCCTCCCCTTCCTCCGTCAACTACTCTGAGTCAAACTCTTCTGATTCCACCAAGAGCCAGCCGCACAGTGCCAACAGCACCCAGGAAACCAGGTGAGAAGTGCCCGTCAGTGGGTCTAACAGCAGGCTGGATTAAACCGAGACCTTGTTACTCTGGGGCATTAGGTGTGGATCGGAGTTCTGGCAGTTCTGGATTTATTTCCAGCATTGTACACAGCAAACACACATTTAAAGCGTGCTGCTTTGTTCTGCCCTGCTGGAAAAAACATTTTCCCTTTCTGGTGCATTGCCTGACCTCTACACCTGGCTAGCACTCTACAAAAAGGTGCAGAGCCACCTCTTTTTCTTAGAGCTCTGCTATCTGCAGAAAGATGCTGCAGTCTGCTCAGGAGGGGAGCATAAAGATTCAAGAAGCCTGGACAAACTCTTTGAAAGAGCTGGTTCTGTGACTGGATCCAGATTAGACTCTGTGGGGCCTCTGGTGGAGCGAGACACACAGAGGAAGGCACAAACCATCTTAAAATACTTGGACTGTCCACTTCATGACACCCTATATTATCAGAGAACCCACAGCAGTGGACAGATAATCCAGCTATGATGACAGACAGAAATATACAGAAAAGAAATAATTCCTACCGCCATCAGACTTTACAGCTCCTTTAACTATTAAATACACTATAAATTACCAAACAGCAGAGTTTTCCTCTAGGGATTAATAAAGCATTTCTGACTCTGACTCTGTACTTCCCGCACTGCCTGATCTGCTGCCTAGTGACCATAGTCCTTCCACAACAAACACAAAAAAGAATAAATAATAATAATAATAAACTAGCAAACTAATGAAATAGCTCCTCCGCAGCAGGTGAGTCTAACTGTTCGCACTTTACTGACCTTATTATTTGGTTAAATGACTTTCAGGTTTTTGAGTATAATAATATAATAATATTATCTAATATGTTTTAATATAATAATATTTATAATAATAATGAAATTTATTTGACACACACTTTTACAGGTACTCAAAGACGCAACAAACTCAACATAGAATACAAGCAAAACTCAATTTAAAACAAGCAACATATTGATTTCTCACCACCTCAGCTCTGATAGGATTTTTGGTTTTGCAAAACTCCAGGATTAAGAGTCCAGAGGGGATTAATCCTGTTACTGTTACAGTATTATAATTACAGAACTTACTCAATGGCATTATGGATGTGAGGGTTTATATAAATACAGTTCAATATAGTTTACAATAAGACCTGTCACTATAACAACAGCTTCCCCTTTAATGTTGTATAGATACAGTACTTGTAATATAAAGTGAAACACAAATACACAAAACTGTCAAATTTGCCAGCCACTGATGTAATTAATTTTAACACTTGGCTTGATGTTTAAGCAAATGACGAATAAATTTAATAGCCCGTGAGAAAAGGTTTTGATAAAATGCACTGATGGCAAAGATACCTGGAGCTTTTAAGTGTACATTTTTTTTTACACTTCATGGTTTCTGTTTCTATGTGTCATCATCTCTTTATCTGTATGTGTGTGTGAAGTGACAGTGAGATGGAGATTGAAGCAGAGCACTATACAAACGGGGTTGTCGAGGGCTCCTCAGCGCGCATCGTTAATGGGACATACAAACATGAAGAGATCCTTCAGCCAGACGACAACAGCATTGGCAACGGGGTCACAGGTACACATATGCATAAACACAAACATAGACATCAACTTTACATATTCCTGTCATTTATTTGCTTTTCCCTTCACTCGATTCATCTATCTGTGCTTTCTTGTATTTCTCACCCTTTCCATATTTATTTTGTCTGGCTTTCCCCTGGAGGTTTTTGCAGCACGTCCACATTGTAACCATGTATGTATGTGTGTACGTGTGTTCGTCTGTTGTTGGCAGATGAGGGTTGTAGTAATGGCAAACAGCTTTGTGGAGGAAACCAGGCAGCCACAGAGAGAATGATCCAGTTTGGACGGGAGCTGCAAGCGCTCAACGAACAGCTGTGCCGCGAGTATGGCAAGAACGCCACGCACAAGAAGATGTTGCAGGTACACACTCATAACTGGATGTCAAAACAAACAGCTGTGCTACAACAGAACATGATGACATACCATAGCTTGGCTGAAGATGTTTCTTCTGTTAAAATGCCAGTCATGGTGTTCTGCTTTTGCTGCAAGAAGTGGACAGATATTTCATTTAGGGTAATGAAGCGGTCTCAACTACCTTAGAACAAGTGGACCAGTTCCAGTTGGGCCTTATAAGCAGCCAGTCTGACAGCAACAACGTGCCAGGCAAAACAATACAAAACTACTTTATAATGATGTTTTCTAATCGCCATCCATCATCACAATTTTATACAACACACTAGACTCATGAAAACACAAGCTGCATTTTGAATATGAGCAGCATTTAGTTTAGTAACCACCAGGGGGCAGACAGACTCCAAACCAAGAGACAGATATAGTGGACAGCAGCGTTATCATCCCATGGAAGTCAGACTGTCCTCCTGAATAAGGTATAGTGCATTTTGTCAGATATATGGTTGTGTTCAGCCATCAGCCATCGAACAGCAATCAGTGAATTGTGATTCTTTCTTGTGATTCCCTCTTGTGCCATGTCTGATAACTTGTGTGCACAGACAGATCAGTGTTTTTGTTTGTAAACTGAATTAAGGAGTATCTTTATCCATTCATGGTTAATAGTGAGATCGATGACTAGACTTGTCAATGTAAAATCCAAATTTCTCAATCCTAACCCTCCTGATTCAGTCCAACAGACTTATGCAAATGCTTTTACGATTTGGATGAAAAGAGTAACTATGGGTGCCTCTCGTCTTGTGTGCAAACATTGTTTGAGTCATTTATCTACATATCTGTTGGTTTTACACACCAGGCTCCCGGTCTCTGCTGTTTGGTGCTGAAAATGTGAAGTCAGTGTGTGTTTGTGTGACTCACATATACAAACTGTGTAGAGCTGAAAAATGAAAACACTGGGCCACAAAACATGCAGCAGTGATAAGTGGATGTGTTTCTCATTGATACTTAGCAGACATTAACATCCAGTTTTCACACACAGTTAACAAACATAGATCGTGGGAACTGGGAATGGAGGCACTGAGGTGTTGTATTCATGTTGTTGTCTCTCTTTCTGTCTGTGTAGGATGCCTTCAGCCTGTTAGCGTACTCAGACCCGTGGAACTGTCCCGTTGGCCAGCAGTTAGATCCCACACAGAGAGAATCACTCTGCTCCGCTCTCAATAGCGCCATACTGGGTAAAGACTACAAACAGACACACACTGTGTGTGACAAACATGTCTTCAAATTCAATACGAGACTTTCTGTCTGCCTCCAGCTGAGGCTGATGTCTCACCTTTGAAATCGTCTACTATCTTCAGCATGAATGTGATGGTACAGTTGTTTGTTGCATGACACGTTGCATGAGGAGAATATAAACACACGCACATAGAAGAAATCTGCAATATCTCTGTTGATTTCCCTGCTGAACAAATATGTTCAGTGTAAACTTAAACATCAGTGTGGTCCCATGACAATAGCAGAGAAAAGCAGAAACACCAGAGGATGTTTCCTTCACATATAAAATTTTAACTCAGACGTGCTGATGCCTTGATACAAATAAAATAAAAAATTTGAAGGAAAACGAACCTCTTTTTAAGAATTCATAGTGAGAAAATGTCTAATATATGACATACCTGCCTCCTGATTTTGTGCTTTAGAGTCTCAAAATCTGCCTAAGCAGCCTCCGCTGATGTTAGCACTGGGTCAGGCCACAGAGTGTGTTCAGCTCATGGCCCGAGTCCGGTCTGGTTCCTGCTCCTTCGCCAGAGTAGACAACTTTTTGCACTAGCCCCGGTCCAGGTGAGTGAATTCTGATCTTCAAACTATTTGCACTTTGGATATGGACAAAACGTGGATCTGATTAACTGGCGTCTGTTTTGTTATTAAGGTCTATAGTACAAAAGGAGCTTCATGCACATAAGACCTGATTCAAAACTGCTGCATGAATCATTCACCAATAGTTTATCTTATAATAATACCTTCATCTAAATTTAGTTTAGTTTAGTATATTATATATATTATATATATTTCCATAGGTAGTACTTTTTCCCAATAAATTCTCTACATTAAACAACTATTAAATGCTAAATATAGACTCTCATGTGCCAGTGGTTGGCTTTAAGTTGACAGGTGTTGATTTACAGTGAATGTGCAATGGAAAACGGTCAGGAGGTTCATTATAATGATAAGTTTGTCAGAAGAGGCGCAGCATTGTGATCACAGCTCTGAATCAGTGCTCACGATAGCCCCAACATATTTAGAAGTAACCATAGCAACAAATAATAATGGCTTACTCAATGTTTGTGCATGGTGAGTTAAGTCTTATCATTAAATCATTTCAAAAGCTTTCATGCTTTTAATTACATGTGGGATTTTTAAATGCTGGGTGTCCTGAATGGAAGTTAATGGAACACAACAGCATCCCCATTCATTATTTTTCACCTCCTCAAATATTACTGCTCACTCTGTGCATACATGAGTAAAACAGATGATGTCAAGACGAGACAGAAGAAAAGAAAAAAAAAATAAAAATAAAAGCAAGCTGTTTTTAATCCTGCCAGTCAATCACCAGCATGCTTAGATGACTACCTATCTCTCCACAGGTTAATGTTAAGTAGCACTGAGAGAAGGCATGTCCAGCAGGTAGTTGTCATGGCGACGGAGGAAAGAGCATGCGTGTGATTGGTGTGTTTGGCTGTCCGTCAGACCAGGTCAGCGGCAAAGGCAGAAGATTGGAGGAGAGCGAGAAGAAAGCTTCCTTTTAATTTAGTATTATCAAATAAAAAACGTGTGACACTATTTAAAGATAATTAATTATTATTCTGTTTATCTAGCCTTTTTTTAAGTTCTTTTTTGTCAGTTTGTTGTGCTCATCCTGGAAAAAAACAAATTGTAATTCCCCTTTTTATTTTTATTTTTTTTCTTCTGTTCTAATGGGTGGATTTTGATTCCCTACAATCAGTATTTTTACTCACATTGTTGTTGTTGTTATTGATCACCATATCACAGACCGCAATATCCACACCTGGTTGCCACAGTGACCCCCACGACTGTAAATCAGACGTAAGAGAACCTAGGGCAGATGACATCATCTTGAATAAGATTTAGAGGACAGACAGACTCTTTGAAACAAACCGTGTAGTCCTTTATGCCCCTGAAATATCCATGCGGAGGTGCATTGATGTTTTGAAGTGGGGGAGCGAGCAGGTCGTCAGTATGGAAACACCTCAGACTGTGTGGAGCAGATCTTTAGCTCTGGTACAGTATGAAACACTAACGCTGATACAACATGGGCAAAATGTAAAAAAAAAAAAGTTAAGAATAAAAGAAAGAATTGTGACTGTTTTTAATTTTTTTTTTTGCTTGTTTGTTTTCTTTGCCATTACCTCTAATGGTCATATAGTCTTATTAACAATGAAAATAATGAAAGCTAACAGGTTAGCAGCCAAATAAGAGGAGCCCTCCGGAAAAAAAAAAAAAAAAAAAACATCACCTGGAACATAAGTGTAGCAGCTTTGTAGCTGGAAACGCCGGTAACCAGGTGGGGGGGTAAAGGTGATGGCAAGTGATTAAATTGGAATAGTGAAAGTGTTGAAGCCTTAATTCTGCTGTGAATACCACCGTCGACCAGTCGGTGATATTTTTTTAGATGGCCCAGCATAGAGGAAATCGGTGTCAAAGGCAGACTAACAAGCAAAGTGTGTATGGCTAAAAGTCAATCCACTCTATCATCCACAGTCTGGCCTGCTGTTGCAATTAGAATTTCAAATAAAGAGGAGAAGTCATTTGCCAAACAGGAAGGTTTTTTAATTTTACGGAGCACTTTGTGATAATTAAATCACAGACTTTCTTTTTGATTTCAAACCACAAGCATTTTCTCTAACCACCAAAAACCTGGCTGTTCTCTCTGCCGGTGGATGGAGAGACAAATCAATTTATTCAGTGTTCAGCCCAAAAAGACAAGAAAAGTTTGACCCCGAATGTTTTTTGCCTTTTATGAAAAGGTAGAAGGGAAAGATCTTCTTATTGTTCATGTTTGCTGCTGGCCACCATGAGATTAACAAAAAAAGTCATCGCATTTCTTCTGTACAGGAGTTTGGATTTTAGATTTTTCACAGCAGTAACAAAAACACAGCAGAGGACATAAATTACAGTTCCAGCTTCTTTTGTGAACGGCTCGTCAATCTCAGGGGCCAAACTGTTCAATATTAAATAACTTAAGCATCAAATAAAATAAAAATGTTGTTATAAAAGTGTCACTCACACTCTCACTTCTTATTCTCCAGTTTTTCTTGGCAGGCAAACAAACTGCTAACTGAATTTTAGCCAGCTTGTTCCTTTTTACCAGCTAATAATTAAGAGTCATCCAACCAGTTTCTGCTTCTCATAAACAAAGTCTTTTTTATTTTCATTATTTATCACCTCCTACCTACCAAGGGGGCAAACTATCTGCAGCATCAAGCTGAGGATCGACTAATCAGGGTTAACTTGGCTGTGCTGTAATTCTGAAAATGTTCACGCAACTTTGTGAACAATGTAAACATATCTTTTTTTGTGTTTTGGCAAAGATAAACACTGCGGATGATGTTGTTTGCTCAGACTATCCGGCTGGAAATTAACATGTTTTTTTTAGTTTAGTTTTGAGAAATTATTGAATAATTCCAAATAAAATTGTGTTTATTTATTTAGTATTGGGCATGATGGTTCCTCTTTTAGAAGCTTTAATCTAATTTGGGCATTTTATACATAAATATGATTTTTTTTTTTTTTTTTATTTCACTGATAAGCAGAATCATCATTATCTGTTTTCTGTCTTGTGTCGGAACTGATTATGTTTCATTATTACTCTGACTCCACTGCACCCCTTTTTTCACTGTTAATCTTTAGTGGAATCAGGTTTTGATTTAAAAAAAAAAAAAAAAAGATTTGCTCCGTTCCCTTTATCTAAAACATTTTACTTTTTTTTTTGTTTTGTTTTGTTTTGTTTTTTTTTACACAGGACCTACTTTCTACCAAATAACAATGGCTGAATGTTGTATTGGGACAAACTGTCAGTCCGGCTGCTTTGTTTGACCTGAGAAATGGCTGATGGATCCACCCTGAACTGTATATTTCCATTCATGAAAGAATTCCCATCTACGGTAGAGAAAAACATACACGTAATAGCTTACTGAGGTATGTGTATGCAGTGTGGGGTTTACTACGAGGTATGTGGTCAAACTTTATACCAAGCTGTGTTTATTTTTTATTTTTTTTGTTGTTTATTTAATGAACACACTTTCTGCTATAATAGGAACTATTCTAATAACTACACATACAGTATACACTTGACATCGCTTCTACAGCTGTAAAGGACTTATGTTACACACAAACACCTGTATGTGAAAGACAACCTCTGTTGCATACCTGTAGGGAACAAGTCTCCCAGCTGTCCTTTGTGTTTGAGCCTGGGCTGAGTCTCAGCACTGTTACCATGCACCCTTCCTCTACTCCCTGCATAGACATAGCCACTGATGTGATCAGTGTTTGTTTTAAGGAAAAGGGGGATGTGAACTGTTTGAGTTTTTTTTTTTTTTGGTTGTTTCTTTGTTTGTTTTTTGGAAACAGGCCCTTGGGCCTCTGAAGCCGCATGGACTTCTTCTAGAGAGGCCCCGATAATGGATTTAGATATCTCAAACAAGCTGTGCACAGTTGACTTCTATCATGAATTTAATTTCATATTTTGACTTTTGAGTTTTAGCAAAAAAAAAAAAAGAAAGCAAAAAAAAAAAAAACTATTGTGAGATGAGTTACCCTCTACTTAGCATGACTTTTAAAACCTTTAAAATGATATAAAAAAAAAAAGGAAAAATAATAATAAAAAAAAAGCCTATGTACTGGAAACATGTTAAAGAAGAAATATTGTATTCTGTTTAATTTTGACAGACTTATTTTTATTAAAATACATCCATAAGCATATCACTGATTGATCTGTGTTTATTCTGTGTGCGTTTTTGTATTTTATTTATTATTATTAATAAAAATCATTTTCCTCCCACAGGCAAGGTGGATTAGAGACTGCTAACTGCTGCAGGCAGAATAATGAACAGTTAATGCAACATATTTGCAAACAACACACACACACACACACACACACACACACACACACACAATAATAATAATAATAATAAACCTGCAGGGCACAAAGAAGGTGGGTAAATTGTGAGCACATAAGCAATGCAAATCAATTGATGTGAGTGCATTGACTCATCCCAGCCATATACAGGCTTGAATGTGGTTTGGAGGAGACCTGCTGGGTTATAGAACTCAGACAGTTTCCACTTCTAACTTCAGATTTGTCAGTGTCGGGGTTTGCTGAGTCTTGGAGCGAATAAATTGAAATGCGGAAGAAAACAAATATTTACCATCGAAGCAACTCTGAGCGATATCGCTGCCATCAGTGTTGCTCTTGTTAACTAACGCGCATGAAGCCGCGTTGCTGGCTTGTGCAACATGGAAAGGCCCTGAAGTGTTAATTGTGTTGTTTCCTGTGAGAAGTCGACTTCACAAAATGGCACCAAAGTGTAGAAACAGTTACTGAAGCGATGGCCACTGGGAGATCTGTCCAAACATGTCTCCTGTCTCTATCTTGTACGCTTTGTCTCTTCAGGGTTTTCTTGTAACAAAGAACAAAGGCCACACAAAGCAAACTTCTTTTCTTTTCAGAGACACTAATGACAAGGTGATTAAAATAAAAATCACATTCATGTATTTCATAATGAGGTACAAAAAGGAAGAAAAGCAGAGGAAGTAAAATGAAACAGCATTCATCAAAGCAGACCACCTTTTCCCATCACTCACATGCCTGTCATGTGACAGAAGGGGCTGAAAGGTGAAGTTGGTGGTGAAACATCTGTATTCTATCAGATGGAAACTCCACTTTGTTGTAAAAAGAAGTCAGATTGTGTTGAAGTTTATGGGAAAGTGTCCCAACTTCCCACTTGCTCTATGAGCTCCACCTTCTCCAAGTGTGGTTTAAAAAAATAAATAATTAAAATTCTGGATGGCAACGGCCAAATTAAAAAACACGAGGCTTCAAAGCAAAACCAATCTGACGTCAGCTTGTGTTCAGCACCTGCCCAGACCCGTCGACTCATCGTAATTTCTGAGAGTTTCTCAAAAGCTCACAATTGCATCCCATTTACCTGCTGGCCAATTTATCCCAGTCTGTCAAACATGATCAGCTCGTGTAATCGATCCTCAGTATACATGTGACCAAGTGATAGTAGAATAAACTGGAACCAGAGGCTGCTGTATCAAAATATATTGATTTTATTGACAATGTACGACAAGCAAGGTAATTTAATAAAAGCTTAAATTAGTGTGAGTCAGTAAGCCAACAATAGGACAAAGAAAATAAACAATGTGGGGCTGAGCTGCACATTCAGGGAGTGTACTGGAGAGAAACTAGTCACAAAGTATGTTGTTTTCAAAGCAAATCAAACTATTTTATTTATATGAACTATTTTAGTTTAGGTATCCACAGCAAGCAAGAGTGGCTCAGACCACATACTAAAGCACATAAGCAAAATGGCGACTCTCCCACTCGTTCCCCTTTAGTACATCAAGAAGCCCCACAAAAATAAAATAAAACAAAAGATGGCTTGTTCGTTGATTATTGGAAGACTAAACACTAAACTAAGAAAACCAGGTCTGGGAAAAACAGTGGCTGGCTCTAGTCGTGTCTTCGATTAAACTTGCTAAACTTGACCAGAGCCCCCTTCCTCCGAGGTCATGAAGGTGACTGGAATCTATATTTCTAAAAACCATGTAAAAACCAAGTGTTTGTACATGCATATTGGCTGATGTGCGTGTGTGTCTGCAGTGCAGGCCCAGATGAGCGTCCGGCCCCCCCTCGCCTGGATCCTAATGGAAGACTTCCTGCTACCTTCCCTTACACATACATATTTAAATAGCCTGGTCACAGCTGAGTCTCTTCTTTTTTCTTCATTCAAATAAAGTGAAATAAAATAGTCATACAGTTTTATCATCAGGCTCATATTATTTTATTTAATGCTTGACCACAAAGTAAATAAAGCTTGTCATCATATTTGTAATGATGAATAAAGCAATTTTTAAAGTAAAACAAACATGTGATTTAAGAATTAAGTTCATGGTGACTGATGGTTCACAGTTAGCGGGACATAAAGACCAACAGCAGATATGCTCTAGCTGTCTGAAAAATCCTGCACTAAGTGGATAAATGTTGGAGCTTTTACTTACACCAAAGCACTGAAACATTAGTTAGATCGTAGCATCTGCCAAATGAATCAATGTAAATTTAGCGTAATGTTGTTACTGCTCATATAAAGAAGTGATGGGTTTTGTGTTACGGTGGTTGTACAGCAGAGGGCATAAGATGGTTGGGCATGTTACCCTTCCAGCACCGAGGGGACTAAATGGCTCGTTGGTATACTTTCTGTCATGGGGGGCCGTGCAGGGGGGCTCCCTGTTTTTTGGGGTGTGGGCGGGTCACTGGTTGGTGGTGTCTTGTGGCCTCGAGCTCAGCCTGCTCTGGGGGGAGGGGGAGTACGGAGAATAGTGGATGGATCGAGGGGTGAGACAGCTCTGTCTAGTTGTGGTGCGCTGTGGCTCACCCCATCCGGGCGTGGGGCATGGGTGGGCCCCCTGTTGGGGTCAGGCAGGCCTTGTCTCCCCTGTCACT